>NC_091556.1:45624237-45631737 GCF_042767895.1 Penaeus vannamei | reverse complement strand
AGGACAATGTAAATAAATGTGGAAAAGTAATTTGTTTTGTATTTATAATGCATCGTGAAGGTGTGCATAGTAAAGATCATTATATTTATTTTTATTGTATTATCGTTCTTCTTATTATTTTCATTATAATTGTAGCGTTGTTATTATTATATTATTATTATTGTTGTTATTTTGTAATTTTTGCAGCTGTTATGATACTTATTGTATTGTTATCATTATTATTATTAATATTATTTTCATTATAATTGTAGCGTTGTTATTATTATTATATCATTATTGTTGTTATTTTGTAATTTTTGCAGCTGTTATGATAATTATTGTAATGATCATTATTCTTATTTTCTCTGCCAGTTGATGTCTTGTCTATTTACCTCCAGCTATTTTTTTCTGAAAGGAGACTTTTTTTCCCATTATTTTTGTCTTTCGGCTAAACCCAAAACAACAGAAAAAATAAAGTGCTAATATAATGCTTTTAAAAGCAATTAAGACCATATATGAACGCGCGGAAAATGCTAAAACTTTAATCTATATGTAAAACATCAACCTGGCTGACCATTAAGAACCAAGAACAGAATATGCTACAAAAAGGAGAAAAAAAAACAAACCTCTGCGCAGTTTTAAATGAGTTACCCCCACAGCCAAAGAAAACGGGGTTACTACATGATAACTAGCCTTGGGTCTCACAGATGGAACTTCAAGGAGGCTATAATTCTATCTATATTCCTTGTGGTATATATTCTATATTCCTTCTAGTATTCTATTTTCTTCTGTGGCATTTTATATTTCTTCTCTGGTATTCTGTATTCCTTTTCTATGGTATTCTGTATTCCCTCTTCTGTGGTATTCTCCATTCCTTCTGTTATTCTATATTCCTTCTGTGGTATTCTCTATTCCTTCTGTGGTATTCTCTATTCCTTCTGTTATTCTATATTCCTTCTTCTGTGGTATTCTATATTCCTCCTTCTGTGGTATTCTATATTCCTTCTTCTGTGGTATTCTATATTCCTTCTGTTATTTTATATTCCTTCTTCTGTGGTATTCTGTATTCCTTCTGTTATTCGATATTCCTTCTTCTGTGGTATTCTCTATTCCTTCTTTTATTCTATATTCCTTCTTCTGTGGTATTCTGTATTCCTTCTGTTATTGTATATTCCTTCTTCTGTGGTATTCTCTATTCCTTTTGTTATTCTATATTCCTTCTGTGGTATTCTCTATTCCTTCTGTTATTCTATATTCTTTCTGTGGTATTCTCCATTCCTTCTGTTATTCTATATTCCTTCTGTGGTATTCTCTATTCCTTCTGTTATTCTATATTCCTTCTTCTGTGGTATTCTCTATTCCTTCTGTGGTATTCTACATTCCTTCTTCTGTGGTATTCTCTATTCCTTCTGTTATTCTATATTCCTTCTTCTGTGGTATTCCATTTTCCTTCTGTGGTATTCTATATTCCTCCTGTGGTATTCTCTATTCCTTCTGTTATTCTATATTCCTTCTTCTGTGGTATTCTATATTCCTTCTTCTATTCTATATTCCTTCTTCTGTGGTATTCTCTTTCCTTCTGTTATTCTATATTCCTTCTTCTGTGGTATTCTCCATTCCTTCTTCTGTGGTATTCTCCATTCCTTCTTCTGTGGTATTCTCTATTCCTTCTGTTATTCTATATTCCTTCTGTGGTATTCTCCATTCCTTTTGTTATTCTATATTTCTTCTTCTGTGGTATTCTCCATTCCTTCTCCTGTGGCATTCTATATTCCTTCTGTGGTGTTTTATATTCTTTCTGTGGTATTCCATATTCCTTCTGTGGCATTCTATATTCCTCCTGTGGCAGCTAGTCCTGGATGGAGCTAGCAGACCCCAGAGCTAGTCCTCAGCGCTATTTTATTAAGCTGTGTAATGCAAGAGGACCGTGTCTTGTCGCAGAGGAGAAAGTTATTATTATTGTTGGCCATAAAACCTAGTTGTTGGTGTTTATAGCTTGTGATGTCTGGTGTTTATCCGGCTGCTTAATAATGGTTCATCCGGACTGACTATTGTGGAGGTGGTTAGTTTATTGAAGGATATGACCTGGTATTTCTTGATGGCATGTCATATTGTTATACTTCATGACTGATTTTTTAATTATTATTAGAAAAAAATCTTTTTAAAAATTAACTCAAGTGTCCCCGGATTTTTTTTATTATTATTATTAAAAAAAAAAATCTCTAAAAATTAACTCAGTTTTCCCGGAAATATATTGTATTCACTTTCATAATGTTTTGTTAAATGTTTCTGCACATAGATGGCTCTGCTTGTGCTTAGCCACTAAGGAGTCAATTAGTTGACCTTGTGACCTCACCTGATTTGACCTTTCCTTGTATGTGCGGGATAAACGCTTTTTAACTAATGCCATTTATATTGATACAGTTATTTTTGCTATAAAAATCATAATGACTATAGTGTTATTGGCATTACTAGCAGGAATATTAAATAACAGAATTATCGAAAATCAATTAAAAGCGTAAACAGGTGAGACAGGTAGTTCTCGTAAGGGAAAGGCTAGATCAGTAGCAACTCGAGGTGGTGTCGTGGCGTCTGATTCTATTTTTAGAAAAAACAAAAACAAAAACACATGGGGTTTATTTTGATGACGTCACAAAAGTTACGGATGCTTTGTGAAATTGGTCGATCATTTTAGTCTTTTCAATTTTCAAAAAGGATGGAAAATAATGATTTTAATGGTTATATTTTGATTGAACAAGCATCAAAACAGACGCCATGACACCTTCTTTATCTCCATCTTCATTATCTTCATCTTGCTCTTCTTATCCTATTTTCCTTCTGTTTCTTATTTAGCTGTTTTCTTTATTTTTCTTTTATCTTTTCTCTTCTCCTCCTTCTTTCTTTTTCTTCCTATTTTTCTTTTTCTCCTTCCTTTTCTGTTTTCTTTTTTTCCCCTCAATCTTCTTCATCTTCTCCTCCCTCTTCTTCTTCTCCTTCCCCTCCTCCTCCTCCTCCTCCTCCTCCAGTTGCTACTGATCTAACCTTTCCCTTCCTCATAATTGGCTCATCAGTGACGTAGTACCCGTGGAGCCATCTACATGCAAAAACAATAACTAAATCAAACACACGGTGGACAATGGTGGTTAATTTATCTAACTTCTACTCGATAAAACAACTCCATTAATTATATATATTTTTTAAAATTAATCTCTTTTTCTTTCTTTCAGGTAAGCTTCTTTAAGATTGCTTGGGAGGAGAGTTGCTTCCTGAGGCAGATAAGGAAGAGGTAAGTGCATCGTGATAAATAAGGAGTTAAGAAAGATCCTGATAAGTAAGCAGATATTAGGTGAATGGTAAATATATTTTATAAGTATATCTTGATAAGTAAAGAAATAGGCAAGGTCTTGTCAAGTAAGCGAAAAAGTAAGATCTTGATAAGTAAGGAAATAAGTATTATCTCAATAAGCAAGAAAATAAGCAAGATTTTCATAAGGAAGCAGATTAATAAATAAACTGTAAATATATATTATAAGTGTATAAGGAAATAATCAAGATATATATAAGTAAGCGATAGATATATAAGTATATAAGTAAGCGAGCAGTAAATAGATCTTAATAAGTATATAAGTAATGTAAGTAGTAAGTAAGCAAAGAGGTTTGTGGGTGTGGGGAGGGAAGTGGGGGGGAAGGAGGGGTAGGGGGAGGGGGAGGGAAGAGAGGGGAAGGGGAGGAGAGGGGGTTGGAGGTAGGGAGGGGAGGAAGGGAGTGGGTGGGGGGGGGGGGAGGTAGGTACAATTGCTGTAACTTCAGACAGATTTCATGACTGGAAGAATTCAGTTGGTCTTCTTCTTCTTGTTCTTGTTCTTCGTTTCTCTGCTCCGTCTTCATCGTCATCATCATCTTTATCCCCATCATCATTTTCTTTTTCGTCTTGCTCCTCTTACCTTTATTGTTTTTCCCTTCACTTTCTTATGTATTTTCTTTCTTTTTCTTCTCCTTCTGCTCCTCCTTTTTCTTTTCTCTTCTTGTTCTTGTTCTCCTTTTCTCTATAATTCCTCCTCCTCTTTTTCTTTGTTTTCTTTTTTTTCTTCTCCTCCTCCTCTTTATCTTTATCATCTTCTCCTTATTCTTCCTCCTCCTCCCCCACCTTTTCTTCATCTTTCTATTTCTTCCTCCTCTTTTTCTTTTTTTTCTTCTTTTTCTTTCTTTTTCTTCTTCTCCTCCTCCTCTTTATCTTTATCATCTTCTTCTCCTTCTTCCTTCTTCCTCCTCCTCCACCTTCTCTTCATCTCCTTCTTCTTCTTCCGTCCAGGCTGAGCTTATTCAAAGGAAAATCGCCTCTACAGAAAGCTCATGTATTCTGTGCCTCTGGAGATAAGCTTTCCTTATTCTTTCTCTTTCTCTCTTTCGTTTTCTTTCTCTTTCTCTCTTTCGTTTTCTTTCTCTTTCTCTCTTTCGTTTTCTTTCTCTTTCTCTCTTTCGTTTTCTTTCTCTTTCTCTCTTTCTTCTATTCTCTATCTTTCTTTCTCTTTTTTTCACTATTTCTCTTCCTCTCTCTTTCTCTCACTATTTCTCTCTCTCTCTCTCTCTCTCTCTCTCTCTCTCTCTCTCTCTCTCTCTCTCTCTCTCTCTCTCTCTCTCTCTCTCTCTCTCTCTCTCTCTCTCTCTCTCTCTCTCTCGTTCTCCTTCTATTTATTTGTTTTTTTAGGAAGACTATTGAAGAAGAGACAGTTTAGAAACACAAAAAGAAATATAAAAGAATTATAAAAAGTAATATGATATAGCTTATAAAAGGAAGGAAGAGAAAATTAAAAGATGAAAGAGATAATCCCCGACAATATATATGTATATCTATTTTATTTTATTTTTATTTATTTATTTATTTATTTTTATTATTATTATTATTTTTTGAAGTTAGATAGTTTAAGTATCAGGCAACAAGAGATGATATAGAGTCCAAGTATAAATGAAATTAAATGAATTACGAAACGAAGAGAGAGAGAAAAAGAGACGAAAGGGAAATTAAGGAACAATGAAGTTTATTGATTTTTTCATGATGTTAATTTTTTTATTTATTTATTTTTTTTATTTATTTATTTATTTATTTATTTTTAGGGAAAGTCCAATCAACTTGGAGAGAAAAATATTCAGCAATTGATTAAACAGATTTTTTTTTGGGGGGGGGGTGAGTTGGGGAATTATGATGACGGATTTTTTTTATAACCTTTTTGTTGGTTGGTTTTTGTTTTGTTGTTTGTGTTTGTTTGTTTGTTTGTGCTTTTGTTTCTGTTTATTTGTTTGTTTGATAATAAGATTGATTAGTTGATGTATCATTTCTCGAAGTAATTGGCAATTATTTTATTTATCAGAGTTACTGAATTCTGTATTATTATTAAACAGATTATAATTGGCTTTATTTAGTTCTTTGTGATATATAATTGATCAGTATTTGTTTTAGACTTCTACTTATCCGTTAATAAAAATCAAAATAAAAAAAATAACTATAATAGCGAGATTTCAACTCAAACGTCATTTAAAATACCGCGCATCTTTATTTATTTTTATTTATTTATTTTTTATTATTTTATTATTATTTTTTTGTTTTTTTGTTTTTTGCCAATTTTTTTTTTTTTTTTTTTCTCGTGCTAAAAACATATGCAAATTACCTGTCGTTTTGCTCTTTAACGTAAAATCTTTCTTGGGAGCGAGAGCTGGCTTCTCACGCCCTCCTTATCGCTAACGCCTTCTAAGCACGGGTGTTAATGCTCTTTATTCTTCTCTTCCTTTCTCCTTCATTCGTTCTTTTTGTTTTCTCTTCCTTCTCTTTATTCTTTTCTTTCTTCCTTTCTCCTCCGTTCGTTCTTTAGGTTTTCTCTTTCTATTCTTTATTCTTTTCTCTTTTCCTTTCTTCTCTGTTCGTTCTTTATGTTTTCTCTATCTACTCTTTATTCTTTCCTCTCTTCCTTTCTCCTCCATTCGTTCTTTGTTTTGTCTTCCTTCTCTTTATTCTTTTCTTTTTTCCTTTCTCCTCTGTTCGTTCTTTATGTTTTCTCTTTCTATTCTTTATTCTTTTCTCTCTTCCTTTCTCCTTCATTGGTTCTTTGTGTTTTCTCTTCCTTCTCTTTATTCTTTTCTTTCTTCCTTTCTCCACCATTCGTTCTTTGTTTTCTCTTTCTACTCTTTATTCCTCTCTTCCTTTCTCCTCCATTCGTTCTTTATGTTTTCTCTTCCTCCTTTATTCTCCTCTCTCTTCCTTTCTCCTCCATTCGTTTTTTATGTTTTCCCTTTCTACTCTTTATTCTATTCTCTTACTTTTTCCTCCATTCGTTCTTTGTGTTTTCTCTTTCTATTCTTTATTCTTCTCTCTTCCTTTCTCCTCCATTCGTCCTTTATGTTCTCTCTTTCTCCTCTTTATTTTTCCCATTCCCCTCCTTTCTCTATTATTATTATTCACTTTTTCTCTTTCTCTCTCTCTCTTTCCTCTCCTCGTTTCCCTTTTGTGCTTTCTTTCTCTGTTATCTCTGGATTTCTCCTTTCCGCTCCCTGTCTCTTCTCCCTCCTTTCTCGTTCTCTCTCTCTCTTCCCTCTCCGTCCCTTCCTCCTTCCCATTTTCTCCCTCCTCGCTCCTCCCCTCTTTCCCTCCCCCTTCCTTCTTTCTCCCTCGTTTCCTCTCCTCTTTTCCCTCCCCTTTTCCTCTTTCCCCCTCCCCCCCCCCCGCTCCCCTCAGGTTCCTTGCTTATCTCAAGTTCACTTTTCTTGCATTTTTCCGTCTTTTCTGTTCTTCCTGTTTATCACGCCCTCCTTATCGCCGACTCCCTTCTAAACTCTTCTATTACTCTTCTTCTCCCCTTCTTCCCCTCCTTCTCTCTTTCCCTTCCCAGTTCCCCTTTTCGCCTTCTCTCTCTCTCTCTCTCTCTCTCTCTCTCTCTCTCTCTCTCTCTCTCTCTCTCTCTCTCTCTCTCTCTCTCTCTCTCTCTCTCTCTCTCTCTCTCTCTCTTTTCTCCCCTCTCTACGTCTCTCTCTGCTTTCTCTCTCTTGGCCCTTTTCATCTCCACTCCCTCCTTCCTTTCCCTCTTTCCTTCTCTCTCTCCTCCGTCCCTTCTTATTTCCCTCTCCGTCCCCTCCCTCTTTCCCTCTCTCTATTCCCTTTTCTGCTCCCTCTCCGCCTTCTCTCCTCTCCCTCTCTCCCCTCTCCACCCCCCCTTCTCTCCCCTTTCCCTTCTCTCTACCCCTTTCTTTCTTTCTTTTTTCCCCTTTCTTCTCCTCCCTTGTGCTTTGCTTATCTCAATTGCACATATTTTCCAATTTTCCTTTCCACTTTTTTATCATTTCTTGTTGTTTTTCTCTCCCCTTTTTCCTTTTCCCCTTTCGCCTTTCTGGTCTCTCTGGCTGCTTTCCTTCTCTCTCTCCTCCGTTTCTCTTCTATTCTTTCCTCTTATCTTTATCTTCTCTATTTACACTTCTCTCTCTTACTTTCTCCTCTGTCCGTCCTCTATGTTCTCTTCTGTCTTCCTTTTCTTT
>NC_091556.1:45611737-45619237 GCF_042767895.1 Penaeus vannamei | reverse complement strand
TCATCCCCTCCTCCTCCTTCTACTTCTTCTTTTCCTCATTCTTTATCCTTCTCTCTTCTTCCATATTATTATCATCGCCATCATCTTCTTCCTCTTCTTTTCTTCTTCACCTACTTCCTCCTCCGCCTCCTTCTTCTTCCCCACCTCCTCCTCCTCCTTCTCCTTCTCCTTCTTTCCCCTTCTCTACTTCTTCTCCTTCTCCTTCTTTCTCTTCCTCCTCATCTTCTTCTTCTCCTTCTTTCTCTTCCTCCTCCTCCTCCCTCTTCCTCTCCTCCTCCTCCTTCCCCACCTCCTCCTCCTCCTTCCTCTCCTTCTTTCCCACCTCCTCCGCCTCCATCTTCCTCTTCTCCCCCCCATTCCTCCTCCTTCTCTCCGTCATTATTGTCACCGATGTCACCACCAGTCGTGACAGTCCGAGGGAGCAGCACCGATACCAGGATACCATAATACCTTTGGGACTTAGGTGTGTGGTGTGTCTGCTGTCTTGGAATCCTCGAATTTCTTTGTCTTGCAACAACACGACAAATAAGTTTTTTTTTTAATGTTTCTGTTATTCCCTCCTCTCTCCCTCCTCCTTAGACACAATCATATTTCTGCTATTCCCTCCTCTCTCCCTCCTTAGACAGAAATGTCTATACCTTTTTCGTCTATTGTAGTTTTCTCCTTCTTCCTGGTTGAGTAATATTTTTTTTCCTTCTCTTCTTGTTTCTTATTTTCCTTCCTTCATCTTCTATATCATCGACCAACAAGCACCTCCCTTCCCTCCCTTCTTTACCTTTCTCTGTACTCTCCCCTCCCTACCCTCTCCTTCCTCCTTCTCCCTCCCTCCCTTCTTCCTCCTTTCCCCTCCCCCCTCCTTTCTTCCTTCTTTCCCCTCCTCCCTCCCTTCTTCCTTCTTCCGCGTGCCCCCCTTCTCCGTCCCTTCTTCTCCCTTCCTCTTCCTTCCCCACTCCTCCCCTCTTCTCCTGCCCCCCCTCCTCCCCTCTTCTCCTGCCCTCCCTCCTTACCCCCCCTGACCTCCCACCTCGCATAATCTCGGTAATTTTCCAAAAGAGACAAGACACCGGGAGAAGTAAAGAAGAAAAAAAGGGAAGAAGAAGAGGAAGAAGAAGAAGAAGAAGAAGAAGGAGAAGAAGAAGAAGAAGAAGAAGAAGAAGAAGAAGAAGAAGAAGAAGAAGTAGTAGTAGAACAAGAACAAGAACAAGAACAAGAACAAGAACAAAAACAAGAAGAACAAGAACAAGAACAAGAAGAAAATGAAGAAGAAAATAGGATGAGAATCTCCGAAGACTCGAGAAGTAAAAAAAAAATAAAAAAAAAAAGAAAGAGAAGAAGAAAACAGGAAGAGAATCTCCGAAGACTGGAAAGCCGGGGAGCGAGGACGCCCATCCCGGAGGCTGTGGGCGTGAGGGTGGTCGCACGCGGTGGGTGGTGCCGGTATCGCCCCCCCCCCCTCTCTCCGTCTCTCTCTCTCTCTCTCTCTCTCTCTCTCTCTCTCTCTCTCTCTCTCTCTCTCTCTCTCTCTCTCTCTCTCTCTCTCTCTCTCTCTCTCTCTCTCTCCCGCTCTCCCCCCCTCTCTCTCTCTCTCTCTTCCCTATATTCCCTCTTTGTCCCTCCCTACCTCAATCTCTCTCCCCCTTCCCTCCCATCCTCTCCCTTTCCCTCCACCCCTTCCTTCCCTCTCTTCCTCTCTTCCCTCCTCCCTCCCCTTCATTATCTCTCCCTCCCTCCCTCCCCCTCTTCCCTCTCTCTCCCCTCCCCCTCCCTCCCATCCTCTCCCCTTCCCTCCCATCCTCTCCCTTTCCCTCCCTCCCTCTCCTCCCATCCTCTCCCTTTCCCTCCCTCCCATCCTCTCCCCTTCCTTCCCATCCTCTCCCTTCCTTCCCATCCTCTCCCTTTCCCTCCCTCCCCTCTCCTCCCATCCTCCTCCCTTTCCCTCCCTCCCTCCACCTCTTCCTCCCTCCCATCCCCCTCTTCCCTCCCTCCCTCCTCCCTCCCTTCCCCTCCTCCCTCCTCCCCCCACCCCTTCCCATCCTCTCCCTCCTTCCATTTCCCTCTCCCTCCCACCCCTTCCTTCCCTCCCTCCTCCCCTCCTTCCTCTTTCGTACCCGTCCCTGAATATGCGATAACGAGGCAGCCGATGCATGGGCTTGTGTTCCCGGTGGTCTTTGCATGAGTGTTGCATGGCCGTTGCATGACCTCCCTCCCTCGTCGTGGAGAGATTTGCTGGGGATTCCGTGGTCTGTTGTTTGTGTCTGTTTGTTGTTTGGGTCTGGAGGTGGGTGTCGGTTGTTTGTTGTTTGTTATCTGTCGTTTGTGTCTGCTGTCGGGTGTCTGTTGTTTGTGTCTGTTTTCTGTGTTTGTGTCTGGAGGTGGTGTCTGTTGTTTGTGTCTGTTTTCTGTGTTTGTGTCTGGAGGTGGTGTCTGTTGTTTGTGTCTGGAGGTGTGTGTCTGTTGTTTGTTGTTTATATCTGGAGGTGGGTGTCTGTTGTTTGTGTCTGGAGGTGGTGTCTGTTGTTTGTGTCTGGAGGTGGTGTCTGTTGTTTGTGTCTGGAGGTGGTGTCTGTTGTTTGTGTCTGGAGGTGGTGTCTGTTGTTTGTGTCTGGAGGTGGTGTCTGTTGTTTGTGTCTGGAGGTGGTGTCTGTTGTTTGTTGTTTGTGTCTGTTGACTGTTTTCTGTGTTTGTGTTTATTTGTTTGTCTGTTTGTTTTCGTTGTATGTGTTTGTCTGTTTGTCTGTGTGTATTTCCTGTGTCTGTATTGCTTTTTTTGTTGTATGTTGCTGTCTGTGTGTATTTGTGTGTGTCTGTTGTTTGTTATCGTTGTATGTGTCTGTGTGTGCGTCTGTTTGTCTGTGTGTATTTCCTGCGCTTGTTTGTATTGCGTGTGTCTTTTGTTTGTTTTTGTTGTATGTGACTGCGTGTGTGTCTGTCTGTGTCTATTGCTTGTGTCTGTGTCTGTGGCGAAGGAGCAAGTCTTCGTGCGGTGTTTGCGAAAAGCCAATTGCTGTGATTTATATGGAGAGGGAGAGGGAGGGAGAGGGAGAGGGAGAGGGAGAGGGAGAGGGAGAGGGAAGGGGGAGGAGAGGAGAGGAGAGGGGGAGAGGGAGAGGAGAGGGAGAAGGAGAGGGAGGGAGAGGGAGAGAGGAGAGGGAGAGGGAGAAGGGAGAGGGGGAGAGGGAGGGAGGGAGGAGAGGGAGAGAGAGGGAGAGGAGAGGAGAGAGAGAGGGAGAGAGAGAGGGAGAGAGAGAGAGGGAGGAGAGAGAGGGGAGAGAGAGGGAGGGAGAGAGAGAGGGAAGGAGGAGGGAGAGAGAAGAGAAAGAAGAGAGAGGAAGGAGGGAGAGAGAGAGAAGAGAGAGAGAGAGAGAGAGAGAGAGAGAGAGAGAGAGAGAGAGAGAGAGAGAGAGACAGAGAGACAGAGAAACTAAGAGAAAAGGAAAAAGAGAGAGGGGGGGTGATGATGATAGTGATAATAACAATGATAACAACAACAGTGATGATAATAATGATGACAAGGTTGATGCTGATACTAACTACAACAACGACAAGAATAATAACTAGCTGATTGTGATAAATGTAAAGATGAAAAAAGATACATGAGGATGAATACCTTTTTGACCCTCCTGCTGTTGCCTTTAATCTTAATTTTCATTCATACTTTCTCTTTAACACATGAATGATAATAGTATGTGTGTTTGTGTTGGGTGTTTGTGGGAGGGAAGAGAGAGTGTGTTTGTGGATGTGTGTGTGTGTGTGTGTGTGTGTGTGTGTGTGTGTGTGTGTGTGTGTGTGTAAGTATGAAAGTGTTAGCATGTGCGTGTGTATGCCTGTGTGTGTAATTGCATTCGGACACGTAACCATTTACATAGATGAGAATTTACGCCGATACATACACACGCCCACATCCATATCGTCTCACTAAGCTATGTAGAGTAACGAACGAATTTATACGAGGCTGTAAATATAACCAACAGTAACAACAACAACACAGCACACAACACACGAATAAAGACCGCTGCCATAAAACGATCATAGCGACCCAACATGGCGGCGTCCAATTGAGGAAGGGATCGCTCTCACGGGTTATAAAATTTCCGAGCTTTTTATTGGCAACAGAGACAAAAAAAATGGGCTCCCCTTTTTCTCTATGATTCTTTTGAGTATTCGAAGGATTGTTTCCGAGGATAATGGAGGGATGATGAAGGATATTTAACGGGATTAGAACCGATTAAAAAAGAGAGAAAAAAATATCCTCGGTTGATTCTCTCGGATAAACACGATCGTAGCTTTCAATCGATCTATTTTCCTTTATGAAAACGTAATCAAAACCTCGCCAAAACCGGTTCAAAACGACACGCAGATCATCCCTAATGAAGATCGAGATAAGGTATCAGGGGAAGGATAAGGATGCACGGGATACGAGTGGATGTAAAACGGCCTCTCGAATATTGGCGCAGGATTCGGGATCGCGACCCTGATATCCAGTCGGTTTACGGGCCCGACCACCCAGGGAGCGGGGCCGGAATATACGACTGTGTTTATGCGCGACGGTATTGTTATTTGTTGTTGTTGGGGGTGGGGGGGTTGTTGGTGATGTTGGGGGGTGGGGGTGGGGGTTGTTGGGGGGTGGGGGGTTGTTGGTGATGTTGGGGGGTGGGGGAGGGGTTGTTGGTGTGTGGGTGGGGAGGTGGGGGGTGGATCAATGTTGGTGATGTTGGGGGGGTGTTGTTGGTGTTGGGGAGGGGGGGGTTATTGGTGTTGGGGGTTGCTGGTGGTGGTATTAGGGATGTGGTGTTGTTGGTGATGGTGATTTTGATGTTGGTGGTGTTGGGGAGGGGGGATGTTTTAGTTGTTAGAGGTGTCTTTGTTGTTGGTATAGGCGTGGTGGTGGTGTTTTTTGTTGTTGATGGGGTGGTTGTATTCTTGTTGTTGTTTTGTTGATGGTATGGGTGTATTTTTGTTGTTTAGGTGTTATTGTTGTTGGTATTCTTGGTACGTTTATATTTTTCGTTCTCTCTCTCTCTCTCTCTCTCTCTCTCTCTCTCTCTCTCTCTCTCTTTCTCTCTCTCTCTCTCTCTCTCTCTCTCTCTCTCTCTCTCTCTCTCTCTTTCTTTCTTTCTTTCTTTCTTTCTTTCTCTCTCTCTCTCTCTCTCTCTCTCTCTTTCTTTCTCTCTCTCTCTCTCTCTCTCTCTCTCTCTCTCTCTCTCTCTCTCTCTCTCTCTCTCTCTCTCTCTCTCTCTCTCTCTCTCTCTCTCTGTCTCTCTCTCTCTCATCTCTCTCTCTCTCTCTCTCTCTCTCTCTCTCTCTCTCTCTGTCTCTCTCTCTCTCTCTCTCTCTCTCTCTCTCTCTCTCTCTCTCTCTCATCTCTCTCTCACTCTCGCTCTCTCCCTCTTTCATCTCTCTATCTCTCTCTCTCTCTCCCTCTCTCTCTCTCGTCTCTCTCATCTCTCTCTCTCTCTCTGTCTCTCTCTCTCTCATATCTTCACTTCTCTACGTTTTGTATTTTTCATTTTTTAAAATCTTTTCTTTTCTTTCTTTTTCTCTTATATCTTCACTTCACTCCATTCATCTATCCGTAGCTTTCTTCTTTATGCTTTTTTTTTGTTCGTTGTATCTTAATTCTACATTTATTGCTTTCTACGTATTTTTTCGTTTATTTCATCTATTCCCTGTCTTTGTTCGTTTTATCTCAATTCTACATTTATTGCTTTCTACGTATTTTTTTTTCGTTTATTTCATCTATTTCCTGTCTTTGTTCGTTTTATCTTAATTCTCCATTTATTGCTTTGTACGTAATTTTTTTTCGTTTATTTCGTCTATTTCCTGTCTTTGTTCGTTTTATCTTAATTCTCCATTTATTGCTTTGTACGTTTTTTTTCGTTTATTTCATCTAGTTCCTGTCTTTGTTCGTTTTATCTCAATTCTCCATTTATTGCTTTGTACGTATTTTTTTTTCGTTTATTTCATCTAGTTCCTATCTTTGTTCGTTTTATCTCAATTCTACATTTATTGCTTTCTACGTATTTTTTTCGTTTATTTCATCTATTTCCTGTCTTTATTCGTTTTATCTCAATTCTACATTTATTGCTTTCTACGTATTTTTTTCCGTTTATTTCATCTAGTTCCTATCTTTGTTCGTTTTATCTCTATTCTACATTTATTGCTTTGTACGTATTTTTTTTTCGTTTATTTCATCTAGTTCCTGTCTTTGTTCGTTTTATCTCAATTCTACATTTATTGCTTTCTACGTATTTTTTTCCGTTTATTTCATCTAGTTCCTGTCTTTGTTCGTTTTATCTCAATTCTACATTTATTGCTTTGTACGTATATTTTTTCGTTTATTTCATCTATTTCCTATCTTTGTTCGTTTTATCTCAATTCTACATTTATTGCTTTCTACGTATTTTTTTTTTGTTTATTTCGTCTATTTCCTGTCTTTGTTCGTTTTATCTCAATTCTACATTTATTGCTTTCTACGTATTTTTTTCGTTTATTTCATCTAGTTCCTATCTTTGTTCGTTTTATCTCAATTCTACATTTATTGCTTTCTACGTATTTTTTTTTCGTTTATTTCATCTAGTTCCTATCTTTGTTCGTTTTATCTCAATTCTACATTTATTGCTTTGTACGTATTTTTTTTGTTTTTGTTTATTTCGTCTATTCGTTTGTCTGATTTGCGCTGAATTAAATATGCCAATCTGAAGCCTTTGTTTGGACTGGATTATTAATTCATCGGGATCTTGTATTGCGTTTTGATTGAATTGGGAGAGGGAGGGAGAGGGAGAGGGAGAGAGGGAGAGGGTGAGGGTGAGAGAGGAGAGAGAGAGAGAGGGAGGAGAGAGGGGGAGGGAGGGGATAGGGAGAGGGAGGGAGAGGGAGGGAGAGGAAGAGAGAGAGGGAGAGGGAGGGTGAGGAGTGAGGAGAGGGAGAGAGAGAGAGGGAGGGAGGGTGAGGGTGAGGAGGGAGAGAGAGAGAGAGAGGGAGGAGGGAGGGTGGTGGTGAGGGTGAGGAGAGGGGGAGAGAGGGAGAGAGGGTGACAGTGAGGTGGTGAGGAGGAGGGAGGGAGAGGGTGAGAGGGAGAGAGGAGAGAGAGAGAGGGAGGAGAGAGAGAGAGAGAGAGAGAGAGAGAGAGAGAGAGAGAGAGAGAGAGAGAGAGAGAGAGAGAGCAGAGGGAGAGGCAGAGGGAGAGGGAAAGGGAGGAGAGGAGAGAGAGAGAGAGGGGGAGAGGAAGGGATTATTGAGAGAGGTAAAAAGAGAGGGAGAGGGAAAGAGAGAGGGAGAGAGTGGGAGAAAGAGACGAAGGGACGGCAATCCTTTTCTGATATTCCCGCCCTCCTGGTTAATCAAAAACTCCTACTTCCTTTTTCATTTTCTTCTTCCTCCTCCTCCTTCTCTTTCTCCTTCTCTTCCTCCTCCTCCTCCTCCTCCACCACCACAATCCCCCTCCCCCCCTCCCCCCTCCTCCTCCCCCCTCCTCCTCCTCCTCCTCCTCCCTCCTCCTCC
>NC_091556.1:45584237-45601737 GCF_042767895.1 Penaeus vannamei | reverse complement strand
ATAAAGACATTAAAAAATCGATAATAACGCTTGAAAAAATTACAACAAAAACACCAACAACACCATACGAGACCTACATAGAATGTGAAAACATGGAATTCCCGAGATCAAAGCGGCGTCCATTCCAAGTCTTGGGAATTGGAATGGGAATGTTTTGCCCGACGGATGAGCCTCGTGGCGACCTCTGGCAATGAGCGCGGCGTCCAAATTTGTTCCCGTTTTCTTTATGTGCGAGGTGGGAGGGGGGGCTTGCTTATTATTCGGGTCATTTGTTTGTTTGTTTGTTTATTGGTGGTGTTGCTGTTAGTATTATTATTATTGCTGTTAGTATTATTATTATTATTATTATTATTATTATTATTATTATTAATGTCATTTGTTTACCTCTTTGTTTATTGGCTGTTTCTGTTGTTAGTATTATCATTATCGCTATTATTATTATTCTGTTTATTTATCTGTTTGTTTATTGTGTTATTATTATTGTTATTATTATTATTCGGTTCATTTGTTTATATGTTTGTTTATTAACTGTTGCTGTTGTTGTGTGTTGTTGTTGTTGTTGTTATCATTATTGTTATTGTTGTTATTGTTGCTGTTATTATTTTGGATATGGGGGAATATAGGAAGGAGGGAAATTGTGTGTGATTGATTAGTGTGTGTGTGAGATTATCTTTTTTCTTTCTCATTCTCATTTTCCTCCTCCCCCTCCGCCTCTATCTCCTTATCTTCCTACTCCTCCCGCCTCCCTTCCCTTCCTCCAACTCCCGTTTCTCTTCCTCCTCCTCCCCTTTCTCTTCTTCTTCTTCCTCTTCCTCCTCCTCCTCCTCCTCCTCCTCTTCCTCCTCCTCCTCTTCCTCCCCCTCCCCTCCTCCCCCCCTCTCCCTCCCCCCTTCCCCTCTCCCTTCCACCTCTCCATTACCCCCTCTCCTCCTTCCCTCCCCCTTCCTCCCCCCTCCCCTCCTCCTCCTCCTCCTCCCATTCCACCTCCTCCTCCCCATCCCTCTCCCCTTCCACCTCCCCATCCCCTCTCCTTCCACCTCCCTCCCTCCCTCCTCCCCCTCCCATCCCCCTTCCTCCTCCCCCTCCCCCTCCCCATCCCCCTTCCTTCCTCCTCCCCTTCCCCCTTCCTCCCTCCTTCCACCTCCCCATTCACCTCCTCCCCTCCTCCTCCTCCCCCAATACCTCCTCCTCTCCTCCTCCCCCCCTCCTCCTCCTCCTCCAATACCTCCTCCTCTCCAACCTCACAAATGTAAATGTTCCGAAAGAGATTCCAGGAAGGACATCTTGTTAGTGACAAGTTCTGCGTAGAAGGTAAGGCGATCAGGAGGGAAGGAGCACACACACTATAGGAATTGAGGGAGAGGGAGAAGGAGGGAGAGAGGGAGAGAGAGAGAGAGAGAGAGAGAGAGAGAGAGAGAGAGGGAGAGGGAGAGGGAGAGGGAGAGGGAGAGGGAGAGGGAGAGGGAGAGGGAGAGGGAGAGAGAGAAGGAGGGAAGGAAGGGAGAGAGGAAAGGGAAGGAGAGGGAGGAAGAAAGAGAGGGGGAAAGGGAGAGAGAAAGAGGAAAGGAGAGAGAAAGAGGGAAAGGGAGAGACAGATACAGAGACAGAAAAAGAGAGAATGAGCGAGAGAGTGAGCGAGAAAGAGAAAAAAAGGAGGAAAAGAAAGAGAAAAATGAGAAGGGAAAGAGGGAAAATGGGAAAGGGAAAAATCAAATATATTGCTTCCTTAGGGGATGGAGGAAGTGAGGATGGACGTCGGGAGGGACAGAGGGAAGCGAATGGGGGAGAAGGAGAGGGAGGAGGGGGAGAGGAAGAAGGGGGGAGGCAGAGGGAGAGAGAGAGAGAGACAGGGAGACAGAGAGACAGAGAGACAGAGACAGAGAAAGGGGGTCAGACGGAAGCGAACGGAGGAGAAGGAGAGGGAGGGAGAGAGGAAGAAGAGGAAGGAGAGAGAGAGAGGGAGAGAGAAAGGGAGGGGTCAGACGTAAGCGAACGGAGGAGAAGGAGAAAGGAGGGGGAGAGGAAAGAAGAGGGGGAAGGAGAGAGACGGAGGGAGAGAGAAAAGGAGGGTCAGACGGAAGCGAACGGAGGAGAAGGAGAGGGAGAGGAAGAAGAGGGAAGGAGAGGGAGAGAGAGAAAGGGAGGGGTCAGACGGAAGCGAACGGAGAAGGAGAAGGAGAGGGAGGGAGAGAGGGAAGAAGAGGGGGAAGGAGAGAGAGACAGAGAGAAAGGGAGGGGTCAGACGGAAGCGAACGGAGAAGGAGAAGGAGAGGGAGGGAGAGAGGGAAGAAGAGGGGGAAGGAGAGAGAGACAGAGAGAAAGGGAGGGGTCAGACGGAAGCGAACGGAGAAGGAGAAAGGAGAGGGAGAGGGAGGGAGAGAGAAAGGGGGGGGGAGGAGAGCCAATTGCGCTCGAGTACCTGGACAGCGGCGGATGGGATGCTGTGTCGCTGAGATGCTGTGGTGATGCTGAGGGTTGGGATCTCTCTCTCTCTGTCTTTGTCTGACTGTTGCTTTATTTCTGACTGTTTCTTTCTTGACTTTCTTTCTCTTTTCTCTCTGTCTGTTTCTGTCTTTCTCTCTCGGCCCTGTCTCTGTATCTCTCTTTCTCTCTGTTTGTCTTTGCTTTCTCTCTCTTCTCCTCCCTCCATCCTTTTTCCCTTCCCTCTTCCCCCTCCTCCTTTCTCTCTGTCTGTCTGTCTCTCTCTCTCTCTCTCTCTCTCTCTCTCTCTCTCTCTCTCTCTCTCTCTCTCTCTCTCTCTCTCTCTCTCTCTCTCTCTCTCTCTCTCTTACTTTATTTCTATATGCGTGAGTTTGTGAGTGAGTGTGTCTGCCTGAGCCTATGTCTCTCTGAGTCCATGTCTGTGTCTGCATCCGTGTCTGTCTGAGTTTGTGTGTCTACATCTATTCGTGTGGGTCTAAACATATATCTGTGTCTGCATCTCTGTCTGTGGGTCTAAACCTATGTCTGTGTCTACATATATGTCTGTAGGTCTAAACATATGTCTGTCTGTGTGTCCACATATATGTCTGTCTCTCTGATTCTGTGTGTCTGTGTCTGTGTCTGCTCCCACACGCAATATCCACAAACCTCGCCCGATGACGAACGAAAATAAAAAACAAAAACAAACAGACAAACTACATCGACATGCATACGTATCCATGTGCACGTGTGTGTGTGTGTTTGTGTGTGTGTGTGTGTGTGTTTGCCCGTTCGTATTTCTTCATAGTGAATATTGACGTGTGTTTGCCTTTGGCCAATTAGTGGACGTGCTCAAACACACTCATTCACGGCTGATCTCCCTGTTGTAAAAAAAATGTAAATAAATAAATAAATGATAATAATAAAAACGAAAAAGAGAAAATAAAAAGAAAATGGAAATTTATATAGAAAAAAACTGATATATTTTTGTTTAGCAATAATATTTAGTTCCGCAAACACACTCATTCATGGCTGATCTCCCTGTTGTAAAAAAAAGATAATAATAATAATAAAAAAATATATATAAAAAGAAAGATAAAAAAAAGGAGAAAAAGGAAATTTATAAAGGAATAAAAGAAAAGTATGTTTAGGATAATTGACAGTGATGTTTAGCGTATTTGATAATATTTAATATTATTTAGTTCCGGAAACACACTCATTCATGGCTGATCTCCCTGTTGTAAAAAAAAAAAAAATGTAAAAAAATAATAAATGATAATAATAAAAAAGAAAAAGAGAAAATAAAAAGAAAGATAAAAAAGAAAATGGAAATTCATAAAGAAAAAAAAGAAGTATGTTTAGGATATTTGACAATGATGTTTGCTATATAAAAAAGGAAAAAAAAAATAAAATGAAAGAAAAAAATGGAAATTTATAAAGAAAAAAAATGAAGTATATTTTGGATATTTGACAATGATGTTTGTTGTTCTTGATATTTTTCAATGATGTTTAAGGGTATTTGATAATATTTAACAATGATATGTAATAATGTTTAACAATGATATTTGATAATATTTAACATTAATATTTATTTCCGCAAACACACTCATTCATGGCTGATCTCCCTGTTGTAAAAAAATAAATGTAAAAAAAAAAAAAATGATAATAATAAAAAAGAAAAAGAGAAAAGAAAAAGAAAGATAAAAAAGAAAATGGAAATTTATATAGAAAAAAACGGATATATTTTTGTTTAGCGTATTTGATAATATTTAACAATGATATTTGATAATATTTAACATTAATATTTAGTTCTTCAAACACACTCATTCATGGCTGATCTTCCTGCTGTAAAAAAAAAAATGTAAAAAAAAAAAAAATAATAATAATAATAATAATAAAGAAAAAGAGAAAAGAAAAAGAAAGATAAAAAAGAAGGAAATGGAAATTTATAAAGGAAAAGAAGAGGTATGTTTAGGGTATTTGACAATGATGTTTGCTATATAAAAAAAAGAAAAATTTTATGAAAAAAACGGAAATTGATAAAGAAAAAAAGAAGTATATTTAGGATATTTGACAATGATGTTTGTTGTTCTTGATATTTTTCAATGATGTTTAAGGGTATTTGATAATATTTAACAAAGATATGTAATAATGTTTAACAATGATATTTGATAATATTTAACAGTAACATTTAATAATATTCAACATTAATATTTAGTTGCGTAAACAAACTCATTCATGATTAATCCTCCTTAAAAAAAAAAAAAAAAAAAAAAAAATATATATATATATATATATATATATATATATATATATATATATATATATATAGTAAAAATAAATAAATAGATAAAGAAAAAAATATTTAGGAAGTCGTAAATAAGCTTTATAAGTGTTTATAAGTGTTTTAAATAGATAGAAAGAAAAAAAAGATATTTAGGAAGTCGTAAATAAGTTTTATAAGTGTTTATAAGTGTTTTAAATAGATAGAAAGAAAAAAATATATTTAGGAAGTAAATAAGTTTTATAAGTGTTTATAAGTGTTTTAAATAGATAGAAAGAAAAAAAAATAGTAAGTCGTAAATAAGTTTTATAAGTGTTTATAAGTGTTTTAAATAGATAGAAAGAAAAAAAAAATAGGAAGTCGTAAATAAGTTTTATAAGTGTTTATAAGTGTTTTAAATAGAAAGAAAAAAAAATTAGGAAGTCGTAAATAAGTTTTATAAGTGTTTATAAGTGTTTTAAATAGATAGAAAGAAAAAAAAATTTAGGAAGTCGTAAATAAGCTTTATAAGTGTTTATAAGTGTTTTAAATAGATAGAAAGAAAAAAAATATATTTAGGAAGTCGTAAATAAGTTTTATAAGTGTTTATAAGTGTTTTAAATAGAAAGAAAAAAAATTAGGAAGTCGTAAATAAGTTTTATAAGTGTTTATAAGTGTTTTAAATAGATAGAAAGAAAAAAAAATTAGGAAGTCGTAAATAAGTTTTATAAGTGTTTATAAGTGTTTTAAATAGATTGAAAGAAAAAAAAGATATTTAGGAAGTCGTAAATAAGTTTTATAAGTGCTTATAAGTGTTTTAAATAGATAGAAAGAAAAAAAATTAGGAAGTCGTAAATGTTTTATAAGTGTTTATAAGTGTTTTAAATAGATAGAAAGAAAAAAAAGATATTTAGGAAGTCGTAAATAAGTTTTATAAGTGTTTATAAGTGTTTTAAATAGATAGAAAGAAAAAAAAGATATTTAGGAAGTCGTAAATAAGTTTTATAAGTGTTTATAAGTGTTTTAAATAGATAGAAAGAAAAAAGATATTTAGGAAGTCGTAAATAAGCTTTATAAGTGTTTATAAGTGTTTTAAATAGATAGAAAGAAAAAAAATATTTAGGAAGTCGTAAATAAGTTTTATAAGTGTTTATAAGTGTTTTAAATAGATAGAAAGAAAAAAAGATATTTAGGAAGTCGTAAATAAGTTTTATAAGTGTTTATAAGTGTTTTAAATAGATAGAAAGAAAAAAAAGATATTTAGGAAGTCGTAAATAAGTTTTATAAGTGTTTATAAGTGTTTTAAATAGATAGAAAAAAAAATATTTAGGAAGTCGTAAATAAGTGTTTATAAGTGTTTTAAATAGATAGAAAGAAAAAAAATATTTAGGAAGTCGTGCATAAGTTTTATAAGTGTTTATAAGTGTTTCTCTCTTTGCGCTGTGTGTGTGTTTCTCTTGTCCGTCGCTGGAAAAGTGCGAGCGAGCTGGCAGAATCCGGGAAATAGTTTAAAGCTGTAGGATTAAAATATGATTTTTTATTTAGATGTGTTGTGTTTTATTGTGATGTTGTTGGTGGTGGTGGTGATGGTGTGGGTGATGAAAGGGGGGTGGGGGGGGGTTGTAAGGGCGGTTGTTTGTTTGTTTTCTCTCTATCTCTCTCTATTTCTCTGTCTCTCTTTCTATATATCTATCTGTCTATCAATCAATCTATCTATCTATCTCTTTCTCTCTCTCTCTCTCTCTCTCTCCCTCTCTATCTATCTATCTATCTATCTATCTATCTATCTATCTCACTCTCTCACTTTCTCTCTCGCACTCTCTCTCTCTCTCTCTCTCTCTCTCTCTCTCCCCTCTCTCTCTCTCTCTCTCTCTCTCTCTCTCTCTCTCTCTCTTTCTCTTTCTCTTTCTCTTTTTCTTTCTCTCTGTCTCTCTTACTCTCTCTCTCTCTTTCTCTCTCTCTCTCTCTCTCTCTCTCTCTCTCTCTCTCTCTCTCTCTCTCTCTCTCTCTCCCTCTCTCTCTCCTCCTTCTTCTTCTTCTTCTTCTTCTTCTTCTTCTTCTTCTTCTTTCCTTTTCTTTATTCCATTCTCAACTTTTTTCTACTTTCGTCCCTCCCTCATTCCTTCTATCTTCCTGCCTGTCTGCATTCCCTCTCATCCACTTTCTCAATTTTCCCCTCTCTCCTACTCCTCTCTACCTCCCTTCCTCTCTCCCTTTCCTTCCTTTAACCTACCCTCTCCCACTCCCTCTCCCTCGTTATATCTCCCCTTCCTCCTTTCCTCTTTCTCCCTTCATTCCTACCCTTACTCGCTCCTTCCCTCCCTCGTTCCTCCTTCCTCCTTCCTTTCCTCTCTCACCAGTTCTCCTCCCTCTTCCCACTCTCTCCTCCTTCCTTCCTTTATTCTTCCTCCTACCTTCTTCGCCCTCCCTCCCTCCCAGTCTTCTTTCGCTTCTTACTAACCCTTCCTTCCTCTCCAACTTCCACTCCTATCTCCCTCCCCCCTCCTTCTCCCTTCCCTTCTTCCCTCCCTCAGTCTCTCCCTTCCTCCCTCCCTTTCTCCCCTCCCCTTCCCTATTTCCCTCCTCCCTCCCTTCCTCTTCTTCCCTCTCCCTCCCACCATCTCTCCTTCCCTCCCTCCCTCCCTCCCTCCCTCTTCCTCCTTCCCTTTCTCCCTCCCTCCCTTCGTCTCCCTCCCTATTAAATCATCATCAGGGCTCTGAGGACACAAGCGAGGCAGGGAAATCCGTCTTCACAACGAACGGCGTAAAAAATGACAAAGAAAGAAAGAAAAATAAGAAGAATGATGGAAGGAAGTCGGAGATCACGCAAACGAACGAAAAATCCCAATTTGACGCGGGCAAACGGACAGGCGGTGACATTTATTTTCTTGTTTTCGTCTCTTTCGATTTTTTTTGTTTTTTTGTATTTGTATATTTGTTTGTTTCTTTCTTTCTCGTTTTGCTGAAAATGTCTTGTAAATATTAAACTCTTCTTTCTAATTTTGATAATATTACATCCTTTTGCGAATTAATATTACAATTCTATTCTTTTTCTTTCAAATAATACTTGTCGAAAAGAATAATCAGCTGAAACATTCATCCCTCCATCATTTTCTCATATTATCTGCCTTTTGTAAATCTTTTCTCTTCGAAAATTACGAAATTCCGCCAAAATGGCCGCCAACGTCGTCCGATTCCCTTGACTTCCGACTTCGTTAGGCGAGGGAGTGTTCCATCATGGGAAGGCGACAGAGGCTCGCTCCTACGGGGTTCCCGGGATCCTTTTTTCTGGTCCTATTTCATGTCCTCGAAAATGCTTTTTTGTGTGTGTGTGTGTGTGTTTTTTTTTTTTTTTGGGGGGAGGGGAGGTTTTTGGGGGGAAGGGGTAGGGGTTGCCTTTGAGGGTGGGGGTGTTTGTCTGTGCCACACGTTCCTCCGACCCCTCCCTGGTCTCCCCCTATCCCCTCCCCTTCCCCCCATCCCTCCCCTATATCTCTATCCCCATTCCCCCCTTTATCCTATCTATCCCTTTCCACTTCCCCATTTCTATATCCCTATCCCTCATATCCCCCCTCTTTAGCCTATCTATCCCTTCCCCGCCTTCCCTATCTCAATCCCCCTATTCCCCTATTCCCATCTTTAGCCTCTCTATCCCTCCTCCCTTTTTCCCCCACTATATCTCCTATCCCCCTATCCCACCCCTATCCCCCCCCTTTAGCCTACTAGCCTATCTATCCCTTCCCCCTTCCCCATCTCTATATCTCCCCCCCCTTAGCCTATCTATCCCTCCTCCCTCCTTCCCCATCTCTATCCCCCTATTCCCCTATTCCCCTCTTTAGCCTATCTATCCCTCCTCCCTCCTTCCCCCTCTCTATATCTCTACCCCCCCGTCTATATATCTGAGAATGTGTTGAAGGTATTTGTCATCCCCCCTCCCCCCTCCTCTCCCTCTCTCCCTTCTCCCTCTGTACGTGATCTCTGTGTATGAGCGTTGTTATCTCATTTTCTCTCGTCCTTGCTTCCTTCTTCCCTCTTTTCTCTCTTCCTTGCTTCCTTCTATCTTTTCTCTCTTCCTTCTTTCTTTCCCCCTTTTCTTTCTTCCTTGCCTCCTTCTATCTTTTCTCTCTTCCTTGCTTCCTTCTATCTTTTCTCTCTTCCTTTCTTCCTTCTTTTTCTCTTCCTTCCTTCCTACTCTTCCCCCTTCGCCCTTTCCCCGTTCTTCCGTGCGTATTTTCTCCCATTTTTCTTCGCCTTTTTATTGTTTCTCCTCTATCTCTGTCTTCATAATCCTTCCACTTTCTACCTTCCTTCCCTCCCCGCGACTCTTCCCTTTCTCTTTCTCCTCTCTCCCTTGCTCCTTTCTCCCTTGTCCCTCTCCTCCTCCTCTTTCTTCTTTATTATACTCCTTCCTCACTCCTTTTCTTCTCCACATCTCCACTTCCATCTTTCCCCTCCCTTTTCCTCCTATTCTCCTCTTTCTCTTCGCCCCCCTTCATCATCTCCTCCTCTCCCTCCTTTACCCCCTTCCTCCTTTCTTTCCTTTCTCTTTTACCCTTTCCACTTCCCTCTTCTTCCCTTCCTCCTTTTCTTCCTTTCCTCCTATCCCTCCTACCTCTTCCCCCTATCCTGCCTTCCACCTCCATTTTCTACCTTTCCTCCCTTCTTCTTCTTGCTCTCCCCCCCTTCCTTCCTTCCTTCCTCCATTTTCCCTTCCTCCTCTTCCCCCTCCATTTTCCTCCTTTCCTCCTCTTCCCCCTCCCTCCCTTCCTCCTTTCCCTACCTCCTCCCTCTTCCTCCCTTACTCCCTTTTTCCTCCTTCTTCCTCCCTCTTCCTCCTATCCCCCTTCCCTCCTCTTCCTCCCTTCCTCCTTCCCCCTATCCTCATTTCTTCCTTTCCTCCTCTCCCTCCCTTCCTCCTATCCCCCCTCCCTTTTCCCCCCTTCCTCCCTTTTTCCCCTCGGGAGAATCTTGCCCTCGGAAGAACAGGAATCGGCAAGTAATGAGATTGAGCTCGTCCTGATGGTGGGGAGGAGGGGAGGGAGGGAGTTACAAGGGAGGAGGAGGAGGGAGGAAGAAGGGAGAGGAGGAGGAGGAAGAAGGAAGGAGGAGAGGAAGGAGGAGGAGGAGGAGGGAAGAGGAGGAGAGGGAGGAGGGGAGAGGAAGGAAGGAGGAGGAGGGAGGAGGAAGGAGGAGGAGGAGAGTTACAAGGAGGAGGAGGAGGAGGAAGAAGGAGGAGGAGGAGGAGGAAGGAGGAGGAGAAGAGGAGAGAGAGGGAAGAAGGGAGGGAAGGGAGGAGAAGAGGAGGAGGAGGAGGAAGAAGAAAATGAGAAGGAAGAAGAAGAAGAAGAGGTGAATGAGGGAGCTGGAGGAAGGATGATGATGATGAGGAAGAGGAGGAAGAGAAGAGGGAGAGGAGGATTCTTTATCTTCTCAATATTTTCTTATTCTTCTGCAATTTGTTCTTGTTATTTTGCTTTTTCCTTTCATCTTTATTCTTCGACTTTTTGTTGTTGGTGTTTCATTTTCTCTTCTTCCTCTTCTTTCCCTATTCTTATTTTGATTTTTGTTTTTTCTTTTCCTTCGTTTCATACTTTTCTTCTTTTATTTTTCTTCTTCCTTTCATCATCATCATCATCATCATCATCATCATCATCATCATCATCATCATCATCATCATCATCATCATATTCCCCCTCCTCTTCCTTCGCCTCCTCCCGCGAAAAAAAATGTCAATGAATGAGCAAAGACAATAAAAAGACAAAGAAAAAAATAAAGAGAAAAGAAAAAAGAAAAAAAAAATGATGACGAAGCGAACTATTGATGGAATTGATATGAACCCTAAGTGGCAAGAGTGACACGGACGGTCGAGGTGCTAATTCGTCATTTTTCGAAATTCACGAATAGAATCTAGTCATTTTTTTCATTGCATTTCCGTTGTTTTTTATTATATTGCTTAATTTATTGATTTGTTTTTGATTGCTTTGTTGTTAGTTATTAGAACTATTATTTGATTATTATTGTTATTGTTATGATTGTTATTACTGTTATTACTAATATTGATTTTTTATTTCTATTTACCTATTTATAACTTTTTTTTTTTTTTTTGGAAAATATATACTTTTGTTGATTGATTGATTTTTTTTTTATGTCTATATATATATTTCGTATTTTTTTGTTTGTTTGTTTTTTTATTCATAGTATTCATTGCCTTTGCAAGCACTCCCGGAATCTGATATTGCCGCACTTTGAACGAAGACAAATATGCGTGCAAAAATTTCTTCTATGTTCATGTGTTTTATTTTACAAACACACACACACAGACGCACGCACGCACACGCAAGCAAGCAAGCAAGCAAGCACGCACACGCACGCACGCACGCACGCACGCACGCACGCACGCACACACACACACACACACACACACACACACACACACACACACACACACACACACACACACACACACACACACACACACACACACACACATTTTTTCCTTCTTCCTCTTCTTTCTTCTTTCTTTCTTTCTCCTTTCATTTATTTATCTATTTATCTATTTTATTCCGGGATTGTCATTGCATGCAGGATCATTGCAGTATTGTTGCAAAGCTTCCACGTGTTTATTTATACTCTTATCTCCACGGGCAGTGCTTGCAGGAACGGCTCTCGTGGTAGAGTTATTGCACTGTATTGTTGCTGGACTGTTCGGTATGCTAAGAGGGTGATATGTTGTTGAGAGAGAGGGAGAGGGAGAGGGAGGGGGAGGGGAGGGAAAGGGAAGAAGGAGGGGGAGAAGAGGGAAGAGAGAGAGGGAGAGGGAGAGGGGGAGAGAGAGGGAGAAGGGAGAGGGAGAGAGAAGGGAGAGGGAGAGGGGGAGAGAGAGAGGAGAGAGGGAGAGAGGAGAGAGGGAGAGGAGAGGAGAGGGAGAGGAAGAGGAAGAGGGAAGGGAGAGAGAGGAAGGGAGAGGGAGAGAGAGGGAGAGGGGAGAGAGGGAGAAAGGAGAGGAAGAGAGAGGAGAGAGAGGGAGAGGGAGAGGGAGAGAGGAAGGAGAGGGAGAGGGAGAGAGAGAAAGAGTGAAAGGGGGAGAGAGAGGGAGAGGAAGGGGGAGAGAGAGGAGAGGAGAGGGAGGAGAGAGAGGAGAGGAGAGGGAAGAGAAGGAAGAGAGAGAGAGAAAGGAGAGAGGAGAGAGGAGAAAGAAGGGAGAAGGGAGAAGGAGGAGAGAGAGGAGAAGGGAAGAAGGAGAGAGGAAGAGGAGGGAAGAGAGGGAGAGAGGAAGGGGAGAGAGAGGGAGGAGAGGGGAAGAAGGGAGAGAGAAGGGAGGAAGAGGGAGAGGAGAGAGAGAGAGGAGGGAGAGGAGGGAGAGAGAGGGAGAGGAGGAGAGGGAGAAGGGAGAGGGAGAGGAGAGAGGGAGAGAGAAGGGAGAGGGAGAGAGAGGGGAGGAGGGAGAGGGAGGGAAAGGGAGAGGGAGAGGGAGAGAGAGGGAGAGGGAGAGGGAGAGAGGGAGAGAGGGAGAGGGAGAGAGAGGGAGAGAGAGAGAGAGAGAGAGAGGGAGAGAGAGGGAGAGAGAAGAGAGAGAGAGAGAGGGAGAGAGAGAGGGAGAGAGAGAGAGAGAGAGAGAGAGAGAGAGAGAGAGAGAGAGAGAGAGAGAGAGAGAGAGAGAGAGAGAGAAAGCCAGAAAGTGAGAGAGAGAGAGAGGGAGAGGGGGAGGGAGAGGGAGAGGGAGAGGGAGAGGAAGAGAGAGAGAAGAAGAGAGGGGAGGGAGGGAGAGGGGAGGAGAGAGGAGAGGGGGAGAGAGAAAGAGAAAGAGAAAGAGAAAAAGAGGGGGATGGGGAGGGAGAAAGAGAAAAAGAGGGGGATGGGGAGGGAGAGGAGAGAGATTGGGGGAGGAAGGGGAGGAGAGAGAGCGAGGGAGAGAGTAAATTTTTGGGTCATAAATATTTTAGTTTTTAAATTTTCGGGATTTTTCAACGGGTATTATCAAAACCATGCAATCTATTATCCTTTAAAAAAAATGTTTGATGTGTTTCGATAAGGGTTCCCGCTGTTTTGATAAACCTTAATTTTTTTTAAGATGAAATTTTGGGTCACTAAGTCATTGTGTTATTGTAAAAAAAAAAGTTTCGATATGCATTTGAGGGCCACTTTTGTGTTTTAAATTATGTTTTATTTGTTTTAGGGTATTTAAGAGTCATTGTTTTCTTTGTGTTATTTTTTTTTTTTTTTTGGCATCCCCCTCCCCCCTCACTATGTGTGTTTTTACTCCAGTTGTTCCCATTTTGTTTTGGTACGAAAATAAATGAAATAATGTGAGAAAATTAAAGTGAAAGCTTTTTTTTGCTGCGTTAAGACAATTTTGATATGAATGTGAATGAAATAATGTGGAAAAAAATAGATGAAATGGTTTTTGGCTATTTTATGAACGTTTGATTGTGGTACGAAGATGAATGATATACTTTGAAAAAAAAGAAAATTAAAGGTTCATGTGCTGTGTACAAAGCTAAATAAAATAGTGTTAAAAATGAAGATGAAAGCGCTTTTGGCTGTGTTAAGAAAGTTTAATTTTGGTGAGAAGATGAATGAAATAATGTGAAAAAATAAGATAAAACGTTTCTGGCCGTATTAAGACATTTTATTTTGGTACGAAAATGAATGAAATAATTTGAAAAAAACATAAAATGAAAGTATTTTTAGTTACTCGAAACAAGGTCATTTAAAAGATACGGTTGTGTAAGGGACGAGGTCATAGGTCAAAGATGAGTGACCTGAGGGTTTAAAGGGAGAGAGAGAGAGAAAGAAAGAAAGAGAGAGAGAGAGAGAGAGAGAGAGAGAGAGAGAGAGAAGAATGAAAGAGAGAGAGAGAGAAGGAGATGAAGGAAGGAAGGATAGAGATAGAGAGAAAGCGAGACAAACGAGAGAGAGAGAGAGAGAGAGAGAGAGAGAGAGAGAGAGAGAGAGAGAGAGAGAGAGAGAGAGAGAGAGAGAGAGAGAGAGGGAGGCTGGTGTGGGAAGAAAGGAAGGGTATAAAGTGGAGGAAATAAGCTTAAGGGAAGGTAAAGAAGAATAGAGAAGTGAAAGCTTATTATTGTATTTTCTGGGATCTTGTCAGTCGAGAATTTGTCTTGGTTTTGGAATCGGAAAACCCAAGGGAAAAGTTGTTTTTTTTTCATATATATATATATATATATATACACACACGCGTGCAAGCAGGTGTGTGAATAGAGAGATACAGACGTCTAGAGAAAGAGAGAAGGAAAGGGAGATGGAAGGGGGAGGAGAAATGAAGGAGGAGAGGGAGAAGAAGAGGAAAAGAAAGGAAAATGAAAAAGAGAAAAGCAGAAGGGAATGAAAAAGAGGAAAGTAGAAGACAAAAAATGAAAAAGAAAAGAGAGAGAAGTAGAAGAGAGAATGAAAGACAAAAACGGGGGAAGGGAAAGTAAGGAATGGAAGAAAGAAAGCAAGAAAGAAAGAAGGAAAAAATAACGAAAAGAGACACACAGAACCGCGAGAGGAGAGGCGAAGGCCAGACCAAGAGGCAGCTGTTTCGTGTCTTGAATGCGGAAAAGAGGGAAGGGGGAGGGAAGGAGGAGAGGGAGGGAGGGGGAGGGAGGGAGAGAGAAGGAAAAGGAGTGAGGGAGGGGCTTTCTCCCTTTTCGGGCTTGGAAGGGGGAGGGGAGATGGAGAAGGAAAGGGAGGGAAGGAGAAAGAGGAGGAGAGAGAGAGAGAGAGAGGTAGAAAGGGAGAAAGTGAGGGAGAGAAAGAGAAGGAGGGAGGAGAGAGATAGAAAGTGAGAGAAAGAGAAAAAAGAGGAGAGAGGCATAAGAGAGGAAGGGAAGAAAGGAGAAATGGATGAAAAAATAAAATGAAAATGAAAATGATAGCGGAGAGGAAAGGGAAAAGAACAAGAAGACGGAGAAGAAGAAAAAGAAAAAGAAGAAGAAGAAAAAAAAAAGATGATGAAGATGAAAAAGAAAAATAAAGAGAAAAAAAATGAAGAAGAACAACAAAAAAAGAGAAAGAAGAAAGAAAGAATAAGAGAAAGAAGAGGAAGAAGAAGAAGAAGAAGGAGAGGAAGCGCAGACAGCAAGGATAAAGCAGTGGCCAGTTTTATCTCCGCCTACCCCAGTAACTTCTGCTTAGGTCCAAATCAAAGAGAGGGAGAGAGATATTGAGAAGAGGGGGAAGGAGGGGGAGGGAGGGGGAAGGAAAGGGAAGGAGGGAGAAAGAGGGGAGAGGGAGAAGTTAGGAAGGGGAGGGAGACGGAGAGGAAGGGAGGGAGGGAGAGAGAGAGAAAGGGAGGGGAGGAAGAGAGGGAGAGGGAGAAATTGGGGAGAGGAGGGAGATGGAAAGGAAGGAGTGAGAGAAAGAGAGGGAGAGAGATATTGAGAAGGAGAGGGAAGGAGAGGGAGGGAGGGAGAAATTGGGAGGGAGGGAGACGGAGAGGAAGGGAGGGAGGGAGAGGGAGAGGAGAAATTGGGAAGGGGAGGAGATGAAGAGGAAGGGAGAGAGAGAGAGTGTGTGTGTGAGAGAGAGAGAGAGAGAGAGAGAGAGAGAGAGAGAGAGAGAGAGAGAGAGAGAGAGAGAGAGAGGGAGAGGGAAAAGACAGTTCCTCCTCCTCCTCCTCCCTCACAATGCTCCATTTATTATTCCTTTTTCTCTTCTTCCTTCTTCTCCCCCCCCCCCCCTTAGTATGTAAAAGATCTGGGGTCCCTTCTCTCCCTCCCACCTATTCTTTCCCCTCTCTCCTCCTCCCCCACTCTCTTCCCTTCCCTCCCGTATCCTCTCTCCCTCCCTCTCCACCTTCTACTCCCCCTTTCCTTCCTCCTCCTCCAACTCTTCCTTCCGCCCCCTCCCCCCTTCTCCCACTCTCCCTCCTCCTCCTTCCCCTCTCTCCTTCTCTTTCCTTCCCCTACTCCCCTCTCTGCTTCCCCCTCCTCCTCCCTCTCTCTCTTCCCTCCCCCTCCTCCTCCACCCTCTCTCCCTCCCCCTTCTCCCTCTCTTTCCTTCCCCTTCCACCCTTTCTCCCTCCCCCCTCCCCCTTTCACCCTCTCTCCCTCCCCCTTCCCCCTCCCTCCCCCTCCCTTCTCCCCTCCTCCTCCCCCTTCCACCCCCTCTCCCTCTTCCTCCCCCTCCCTCATCCGGGCATTCCCGTCTGACCGGAAGGAACAACAATTTCTTAGTCAAACAACTTCTCCTCTCCCTCTCTTCCCTTCTCTCCTCCGCCCCCTCCTCCTCCTCCTTCCTCCCCTTCTCTCCCTCCTATCCTTCCCCTCTCCCTACCCCTCCCCCTCCTTCCTCCCCTTCTTTCCCCCTCCCCCTCCCTCTCTTCTCCCTCCCTCTCCCCCTCCCTCTCATCCAGGCATTCCCGTCTGACCCGAAGGAACAACAATTTCTTAGTCAAATAACTTCTCTTCCCTCTCTTTCCTTCTCTCCTCCACCCTCTCTCCCCTCCTCCTTCCTCCCCCCTCCCCCTATCCTTCCCCTCTCTTCCCCCTTCCACCCTCTCTCCCTCTCCCTCCCTCTCCTTCCCCTCCCGTCTGACCCGAAGGAACAACAATTTCTTAGTCAAATAACTTCTCCTCTCCCTCTCTTTCCTTCTCTCCTCCACCCCCTCTCCTTCCCCTCTCTTCTCTCTCCCCCTCCCCCTCCTCTCCTTCCTCCCTCCCTCTCCTCCCCCTCCCGTCTGACCCGAAGGAACAACAATTTCTTAGGCAAATAACTTCTCCTCTCCCTCTCTTTCCTTCTCTCCTCCACCCCCTCTCCCTACCCCTCCTTCCCCCCTCTCCCTACCCCTCTCCTTCCCCTCTTTTCTCCCCCTCCCGTCTGACCCGAAGGAACAACAATTTCTTAGTCAAATAACTTCTCTCCCTCTCTTTCCTTCTCTCCTCCACCCTCTCTCCCTCCTCCTTCCCCCCTCTCCCTACCCCTCTCCTTCCCCTCTCTTCCCTCTCCCCCTCCCCCTCCTCTCCCTCTCCCTCCCTCTCCTCCCCCTCCCGTCTGACCCGAAGGAACAACAATTTCTTAGTCAAACAACTTCTCCTCTCCCTCTCTTTCCTTCTCTCCTCCACCCCTCTCCTTCCCCTCTCTTCTCTCTCCCCCTCCCCCTCCTCTCCTTCCTCCCTCTCCTCTCCTTCCTCCCTCTCCTCCCCTCCCGTCTGACCCGAAGGAACAACAATTTCTTAGTCAAATAACTTCTCTCCCTCTCTTTCCTTCTCTCCTCCACCCCCTCTCCCTACCCCTCCTTCCCCCTCTCCCTCCCCTCTTTTCTCTCCCTCCCCCTCCCTCCCCCTCCCGTCTGACCCGAAGGAACAACAATTTCTTAGTCCAAATAACTTCTCTCCTCTCTTTCCTTCTCTCTCCTCCACCCCCTCTCCCTCTCCCTCCCCCCTTCCTCCCCCTCTTTTCTCTCCCTCCCCCTCCCTCTCATCCGGGCATTCCCGTCTGACCCGAAGGAACAACAATTTCTTAGTCAAATAACTTCTCCTCTCCCTCTCTTTCCTTCTCTCCTCCACCCCTCTCCTTCCCCTCTCTTCTCTCTCTCCCTCCCCCTCCTCTCCCTCTCCCCCTTCCTCCCCCTCCCGTCTGACCCCGAAGGAACAACAATTTCTTAGTCAAATAACTTCTCTCCCTCTCTTTCCTTCTCTCCTCCACCCCCTCTCCCACCCCTCCTTCCCCCTCTCCCTCCCTCTCTTTCTCTCCCTCCCCCTCCCGTCTGACCCGAAGGAACAACAATTTCTTAGTCAAATAACTTCTCTCCCTCTCTTTCCTTCTCTCCTCCACCCCCTCTCCCTACCCCTCCCCCCTTCCTCCCCCTCTTTT
>NC_091556.1:45569237-45574237 GCF_042767895.1 Penaeus vannamei | reverse complement strand
GAGAGAGAGACAGAGAGGAATAAAGAGAGAGAGAGAGAGAGAGAGAGAGAGAGAGAGAGAGAGAGAGAGAGAGAGAGAGAGAGAGAGACAGAGAAAGGGAGAGAGACAGAGAAAGGGAGAGAGAGATCCGAAATCGCTATTACGTTATTACAATGACACATAAATGAAGATTTTATCTTTTTTATTTATCATAATGATTTGGCCAAAATTAACCATCTGAATGTCTGTACCCATACACAAGAGTAATACTAATTGTAATAACGATGATTATCATCATTAAAATTATTATTATCCTTTTTATCAATTGCATTATTAATAGTAGTAGGAGTTGGTATCATTATCATTACCATAATCATCATTATTATCATTATCATTAGAATCATTATTATCATTATGATTAGAATCATAATTATCATTATCAACAATTATCCCTATTATCATTCGCTCGCTCGCTCATTCTTTCAAACGAATGCATTTCAATTTCGAACGAACCCATCCACCCCCCCAACCCCCACCCCACCCCACCCACCCCCCCAAAAAAATTATTAGAAAGGGGAAAAATAATCAAAATTCCGCCTCTTAAAAAAAAAAGTCTTTTCATACCCAAACGGCCGGACGAGCCGAAGAGGTAATAAAAGTTCGAACGACCGGACGACTCTGTCAGTTTAACAACCAATTTCGGGGGCGATGGAGGGAGGGAGTGGGGGAGGGGGAAGGGAGGGAGTGGGGGAGGGGAAGGGGAAGGGAAGGGGAGAGAGAGATGGAGGTGGAGGGGATGGAGAAGGGGGGAGGGAGAGGGAGGCGAAGGGGGAGGAGGAAGGGAGAGGGAGATGGAGGGAGTGGGGGAGGTGGAGGGAAGGAGATAGGGGAGGGGAGAGGGATTGGGATGGAGAAGGAGAGGGAGGAAACGGGGAGGAGGAGGGAGATGGAGAGGGGGAGGCGGAGGGAGAGGAAGGGGTGGGGTGGAAAGAGAGAGGGAGAAGGGACAGGGAGAGGAGAGGGGGAGAGGGAGGGGATGGGAGAGGGGTAGGGAAGGGAGGGAGAGAGAGGAGTTAAGGGGGAAGAAGAGGGGTGATGGGGAGAGAGGGAAAGGGAGATAGGGAGGAAAGAGAGAGGGAGAAGGGGAAGGGAGTTAAGGGAGAGGAAGAGGGTGATGGGGAAGGAGGGAAAGGGAGAGGGAGATGGGGAGGGGAAGGGAAGGAAAGGAAACGGAGAGGAAAAGGGAGATGAGGGAGCTGGGAGTTAAAGAGGGAGACAGGGAGAGGAAGGAAAGGGAGGGAGAGAGAGAAGAGAGGGGGAGGGGATGGGAGTTTGAGAGGGAGAAAGATGGAAAGAGAAGAAAAGGAAAGGGAGAAGAGAGAGAGAGACAGAGAAAGTTATAATTTGATGCCACAAGTCAAATAATTATGATAATGAATAAGTAACAATAATGATAGTAAATTAAAAAATTAATAATGATAACAAAGTGATAATGATAATGAGAATAAAACAAAATAATAACAATGATAGTAACAAAATGATAATGATAATCAATATGAAATAAAATAATAACAGTAACGATTAATGAAATAAACTTAGTACTTAATTATCTATCCACAATTTTTCTTTTTTTCGACGTGAAATTAAAAAAAAAATAAATAAATAATAGTAATGAAATAAACTTAGTACTTGATTATCTATCCACAATTTTTCTTTTTTTCGACGTGAATTTCTAAAAAAAAAAATAATAATAATATTGAAATAAACTTAGTACTTAATTATCTATCCACAATTTTCCTTTTTTTTCGACGTGAAATTTCTAAAAAAAAAAAAAAAAAAAAAAAAAAAAAAATTGTTTTCATTTCTTCGGGTAAATAAAATGTTTATTAATTCCCAAAGTCGTTCTGTTATGCAAATCGACCGCCAAATATTTTTAAGCCCGATCTCCTTTTTTTCCAAAGTTATAATTGAATGTATATATATTTTCAATTTGTTTCGGAAACGCAGCGAAATTGTTATATAATGAGGTGTGTTTTTTTTTTACCATTTTTTTTATTTATTTATCTATATTTAATATTTTTTTTTCGAATACGTGAAAAATGACAAATTCGATTGAATTTTGATCGTTCTCATTTATATTTATAGATATATATTTTTTTATTATTATAGATTCCATGGGAGATGTTATACAAAATTTTATTGTATGATTTTTGTCTGTTTTGTTGCTCTCATAGAGGTTGAATCTGTGTGTGTGTGTGTGTACATATATACATATATTATATAAACATATATATGTATTTACTCCTCCTCCTCCTCTTCCTCCTTCTCCTCCTAAACCTCCTCCCCCTCCCCCTCCCCTTCCTCTTCCCTTCCTCTTCCTCCACTTCCTCCTCCCCCTCATCTTCCTCTTCCTCCTCCCCCTCCTACTCCACCACCCCCTCCTCTTCCTCCTCCTCCCCCCTTTCTCGTCTTCCTCCTCCCTCCCCCCTTTCTCGTCTTCCTCCTCCCCCTCCACCTCTCTTCCTTCCTCCCCCTCCCCCTCCCCATCCCCATCCCCCATCCCCATCCTCCCCCTCCCTTCCTTCCTCTTCCTCCTCCTTCCCTTCCTTCCTCTTTCCCTTCTCCCTCTCCCTCTCCCTCCTCCACTTCTTCTTCCTCCCATCCTCCTCCTCCCCCTCCCCCTCCTCTTCCTCCTCCTTCCTCCTCCTCTTCCTCCTCTTCCTCCACTTCCTCTTCTTCTTCCTCCCCCCTTTCTCCTCCACTTCCTCCTCCTCCCCCTTCCCTCCTCTTCCTCTTCCTCCACCTCCCCCCCTCCCTCTCCTCGCTTCACCCCCTTCTCCTCCACCACCAACACTCCCCTACCTTCCCCCTCCCCATCCCCCTCCCCATCCCCATCCTCCTCCCCCCTCCCCCTCTCCCTCCCCCTTCCCCCTCCCTTCCACCACCCCCTTCCCCCTCCCTTCCTCCACTTCCTCTTTCCCTCCATTTCCCTTTTCACCAAAAATCCAAGGAATCGTAGCTCATCAAACCTTTAATTAGTGAATGATTAATTGCCCGTCCTCGCTACCGACTCGGGTGGAGGTTAAGGGTCAAATTGGCGGAAACAAGCGTGCATTGGTCACCTTTAATGGACGTGGGCGGTTTGGGAACTGAAGTGAAATCATATGGAAGTTTATTGGTCAAGAATTTTTTTTATAAGTTTGTTGGATGTGTTGTTATTGTTGTGTTGTGTTTTTCATTATTATTATTATTGTATGTATTGTTATTACTGTATATGTTTTTATTATTGTAATGTTATTATATGTTAATATTATTGTTGTTTTGTTATTATTATTATTATTATTATTATTATTATTATTATTATTAATATCATTATTATCATTATTATTATCATTTTTACTATTGTTGTTGTTGTTGTTGTTGCTACGTTTTTGTATGCATGCCTGAATGTATGTTTTAGATATAAGTTTGAATGTATGCATATATGACTCTATGTCTGTTTGTATGTGTGTGTGTGTATGCATTCACGTGTACAGATTTACACATATATAGGTATAGGTAAATACTTTTTTTTTTTTTTTTTGTAAGAAGAGTTAAGGAAGAAAAATATTTCACTAAAAATAAAGTATGATGGCAACTATCGATAAAGAAGAATTTTATTTATGATAATATTAATGAACACGATGATGGTGATTCTGCTGATGATGAAGATGATGATGATGTGCCGGTAAAGATAGTGATACTGATGATGATGATGATTATGACGGTAAGGTTATTAGTAGTAATAATGAAAATGATAATGATGATAATAGTAATAATAATGATAATGGTAATGATAATGATGATAATAGTAATAATAATGATAATGGTAATGATATTGATGATCATGATATTGATAATGAATATAATTATGATAAAAAATATAGCTAAATGAAAATTATAATAAAAAACAAAACTAATTATGATAAACAATATAGCTAAATAGAAATAATTAACGATACAAAAACAAAATCATACATTAAGATAAAATCAAAACAAAAGGAATTTGAACTTTGAACTTTTCCTTCTGCCCTTCTTCGCCGAACAAAAAAATTCACTCAGAAAGAAAAGAAAAGAAAAGAAAAGAAAAGAAAAAATAACTTCAGAAACAGACTTTCTCTGCACATGAATTCGTGATGGACTATTTCTTATTAGTGGCTGTTGTTGAGGTTGTTGTTGTGGATGATGAAGTTGTTGTTGTTAAGGTGGTGTTGAAGTTGTTTTTTTAATGTTGAGGTTGTTGTTGTTGATGATGAAGTTGTTGTAAAGGTGGGGATGTTTAAGTTGTTTATTTGATGTTGAGGTTGTTGTTGTTGTGGATGAGGTTGTTGTTGTTAAGGTGATGTTGAAGTTGTTGTTTTTTTTTATGTTGAGGTTGTTGTTGTTGTGGGTGATGTTGTTGTTGTTAAGGTGGTGTTGAAGTTGTTTTTTTAATGTTGAGGTTGTTGTTGTTGAAGTTGTTGTTAAGGTGTTGATTTTTTCGATGTTGAGGTTGTTGTTGTTGTGGATGATGAAGTTGTTGTGAAGGTTACGTTGAAGTTGTTTTTTTAATGTTGAGGTTGTTGTTGTGGATGATGAAGTTGTTGTTAAGGTTACGTTGAAGTTGTTTTTACGATGTTGTTGAGGTTGTTGTTGTGGATGATGAAGTTGTTGTTGTTAAGGTGATGTTTAAGTTGTTTTTACGATGTTGTTGAGGTTGTTCTTGTTGTTGTGGATGGTGAAGTTGTTGTTAAGGTGGTGATGTTGAAGTTGTTTTTTCGATGTTGTTGAGGTTGTTGTTGAAGTTGTTGTAAAGGTGTTGTTGATTTCTGTTGTTGATGATGAAGTTCTTGTTTTTAAGGTGATGTTGTTGAGGTTGTTCTTTTCGATGTTGAGGTTATTGTTTCGATATTGTTGGTATTATTTTAAGATTATTTTTGTTATTATTATTATTATCATCACCATCATCATCGTTATCGTCATCATCATCACCACCACCACCA
>NC_091556.1:45531737-45536737 GCF_042767895.1 Penaeus vannamei | reverse complement strand
TAACAGCTGGTCCACTACCACTGCGGCTGGTACTAACAGCTGGTCCACTACCACTACCACAGGTACCAACAGCTGGTCCACTACCACTGCGGCTGGTACTAACAGCTGGTCCACTACCACTGCGGCTGGTACTAACAGCTGGTCCACTACCACTACCACAGGTACCAACAGCTGGGCCACTACCACTGCGGCTGGTACTAACAGCTGGTCCACTACCACTGCGGCTGGTACTAACAGCTGGTCCACTACCACTACCACAGGTACCAACAGCTGGTCCACTACCACTGCGGCTGGTACTAACAGCTGGTCCACTACCACTGCGGCTGGTACTAACAGCTGGTCCACTACCACTACCACAGGTACCAACAGCTGGTCCACTACCACTGCGGCTGGTACTAACAGCTGGTCCACTACCACTGCGGCTGGTACTAACAGCTGGTCCACTACCACTGCGGCTGGTACTAACAGCTGGTCCACTACCACTACCACAGGTACCAACAGCTGGGCCACTACCACTGCGGCTGGTACTAACAGCTGGTCCACTACCACTACCACAGGTACCAACAGCTGGTCCACTACCACTGCGGCTGGTACTAACAGCTGGTCCACTACCACTGCGGCTGGTACTAACAGCTGGTCCACTACCACTGCGGCTGGTACTAACAGCTGGTCCACTACCACTACCACAGGTACCAACAGCTGGGCCACTACCACTGCGGCTGGTACTAACAGCTGGTCCACTACCACTGCGGCTGGTACTAACAGCTGGTCCACTACCACTACCACAGGTACCAACAGCTGGTCCACTACCACTGCGGCTGGTACTAACAGCTGGTCCACTACCACTGCGGCTGGTACTAACAGCTGGTCCACTACCACTGCGGCTGGTACTAACAGCTGGTCCACTACCACTACCACAGGTACCAACAGCTGGGCCACTACCACTGCGGCTGGTACTAACAGCTGGTCCACTACCACTGCGGCTGGTACTAACAGCTGGTCCACTACCACTACCACAGGTACCAACAGCTGGGCCACTACCACTGCGGCTGGTACTAACAGCTGGTCCACTACCACTGCGGCTGGTACTAACAGCTGGTCCACTACCACTGCGGCTGGTACTAACAGCTGGTCCACTACCACTACCACAGGTACCAACAGCTGGGCCACTACCACTGCGGCTGGTACTAACAGCTGGTCCACTACCACTGCGGCTGGTACTAACAGCTGGTCCACTACCACTACCACAGGTACCAACAGCTGGTCCACTACCACTGCGGCTGGTACTAACAGCTGGCCCACTACCACTACCACAGGTACCAACAGCTGGCCCACTACCACTACCACAGGTACCAACAGCTGGGCCAATACCACTGCGGCTGGTACTAACAGCTGGTCTATTACCACTGCGGCTGGTACTAACAGCTGGTCCACTACCACTACCACAGGTACCAACAGCTGGGCCACTACCACTGCGGCTGGTACTAACAGCTGGTCCACTACCACTGCGGCTGGTACTAACAGCTGGTCCACTACCACTACCACAGGTACCAACAGCTGGGCCACTACCACTGCGGCTGGTACTAACAGCTGGACCACTACCACTACCACAGGTACCAACAGCTGGTCCACTACCACTGCGGTTGATACTAACAGCTGGTCTATTACCACTGCCACTACCACTGTCAGATGATAGTAACGTACAACTGCAATTATTATTATAGCCAGTATTACTACTACTACTACTGCTGATAGTAATAATGATAATGATAATTGTAATGATGATAATGGTAATAATAATAATGATAATGGTAACAATGATAATGATAATAGCAATGATAATACATTTACCACTACTATTACTATTACTATTACTGTTACTATTACTATTACTATTCAGCTACCACCGCAACAACTTACAACAAGGATTTTTTTTTTTGTTGTTTTTTGTTTTTTTAGGAAGATAAATGATCATTCTTTTATCATTGTGTCTTTGTTTGTCCACGAAAGCTTATGTTTTTGTTTGCTGATTGCGTTGTTTTTGTTTGTTTTTCTTTTGTTTTCGGTATATGGACTTTTTTGTATGTTTATTATCATTGCAGATAATTTCGTTTTGATTCATGTAATCGTATTTTATTTTTGTTATTATAGTTGTTATTAGTATCTGAATTTTGTTTCTGTATATAATGAAGCCCATTTTTATTTATTTATGTATTTTTTACTCAATTATTCATTCTTATTTATCTCTTTTTATTCAATTATTCATTTTTATTTATTTTTTAAATTCAATTATTCATTTTTATTTATCCATTTTTATTCAACTATTCATTTTTATTTATCCATTTTTATTCAACTATTCATTTTTATCTATCCCTTTTTATTCAACTATTAATTTTTATTTATCCATTTTTATTCAGTTATTCATTTTTATTTATCCATCTATTTTCACTCGGTTATCTTTCCTCCTCTATTTTTACCTAATTTAATGTCTTAAGATTCACGTCACTTGAAGGCAATTAATAGCTTCTTCAGAACAAAAATGGACTTATAAGAAAATGAGTGAAAGATGGAAATAGATAAATAAATGAATGAAAGTAAATTTTATGTATGAAAATGAAGGAATAAATTAATAAAGTGAAAGATGGAAATAAATTAATGAAGTGAAAGATGGAAATAAATTAATAAATAAATGAAAGTTAATTAATGTATGAAAATGAAGGAATAAATTAATGAAGTGAAAGATGGAAATAAATTGATAAATGAATGAAAGTAAATTAATGTATGAAAATGAAGGAATAAATTAATGAAGTGAAAGATGGAAATAAATAAATAAATGAATGAAAGTTAATTAATGTATGAAAATCAGGGAATAAATTAAGGAAGTGGAAATGAAGGAATAAATTAAGGAAGTATAAATGAAGGAATAAATTAATGTGAAAGTTAAGGAATAAATTAATGAAGTAAAAATGAATAAATCACCGAATAAAAAGAAATTAACGAATAAAAAGGAATAATTAATAAACGAAAATGAAAATAAATAATTCAATAGATTATATATAGATAAATAAAAATAAATGAATGAATGAGAAAATAATTAATAAACGAAAATGAAGATAAATAAATCAATAGATTATATATAGATAAACGAAAATAAATGAATGAATGAGAAAATAATTAATAAACGAAAATGAAGATAAATAAATCAATAGATTATATAAAAATAAATAAAAATAAATGAATGAACGAAAAAAGATTAGATAGGAAAATGTCTTTTGATTTTATAACGTGCAATATTAAGTCCTTTTACGAAACGTTGGTAATTCCTTTGGTCGTTGTAAAAGGTAGAACATTGTAGTGATGGGTAATACGGAGAGAAAAATGGGATTTACGTATTCGTTGTAGCCGATAAAGTATTGAAAATCGTTAACAACTTTTGGCTCGTTCTTTCTCTTTTTCTCGCTTTTTTTTTCTTTCTTTCTTTCTCTCGCCCTTTTTTTTCTTTCTTTCTCTCGGTCTTTCTCTTTTTCTCGCTTTTTTTTCTTTCTTTCTTTCTCTCGCCCTTTTTTTTCTTTCTTTCTCTCGGTCTTTCTCTTTCTCTCGGTCTTTCTCTTTCTCTCGGTCTTTCTCTTTCTCTCGGCCTTTCTCTTTCTTTCTTTCTTTCTCTCTCTCTCTCTCTCTCTCTCTCTCTCTCTCTCTCTCTCTCTCTCTCTCTCTCTCTCTCTCTCTTTTCTCTCTCTCTCTCTCTCTCTCTCTCTCTCTCTCTCTCTCTCTCTCTCTCTCTCTATATATATATATATATATATATATATATATATATATATATTTCTTTCTCTCTCTCTCTCTCTCTCTCTCTCTCTCTCTCTCTCTCTCCTCTCTCTCTCCCTCCCTCCCTCCCTCCCTCCCTCCTCCCTCCCTCCCTCCCTCCCCTCCCTCCCTCTCTCTCCCTCTCCCATCCACCCTTCCTCCCTCCCATCCTCCCTTCCTCCCTCCCTCCCTCCCTCCCTCCCATTCTCCCTCCCTCCCTCCTATCCACCCTCCCATCCTCCCTCCCTCCCTCCCTCCCATCCTCCCTCCCTCCTTCTCTCTCCTCTCCCATCCTCCCTCCCTCCCTCCTCCCATCCTCCCTCCCTCCCTCCCTCCCTCCCATCCTCCCTCCCTCCCTCTTCTCTCCCTCCCATCCTCCCTCCTCCCTCCTTCCTCTTCCTCCTCCTCCCTCCCTCCCTTCCCTTCCCCCTTCCTCCTCCTTCCTCCCTTCCTTCCTCTCCTTCTCCCATCCTCTCTCCCTCTCCATCCTCCCTCCCTGCCATCCTCCCTCCCTCCCTCCCATCCTCCCTCCCTCCCTCCCTTTCTCTCCTCTCCCATCCTCCCTCCCTCCCTCCCTCCCATCCTCCCTCCCATCCCTCCCTCCCTCCCTCCTCTCTCCCTCTCTCCCATCCTCCCTCCCTCCCTCCCTCCCTCCCTCCCATCCTCCCTCCCTCCCTCCCTCCTCTTCCTTCTCCCCCTCCCTCCCTCCCTCCTTTTCCCCCCCCTCCCTCCCTCCCTCCCTTTCCTCCCTTCCTTCCTCTTTCTCCTCCCTCCCTCCCTCCTCCCATCCTCCCTCCCTCCCTCCTTCTCTCCCTCTCCCATCCTCCCTCCTCCCTCCCATCCTCCTTCCTCCCTCCCTCTCCCTCCCTTCTCCCATCCTCCCTCCCTGCCTCCCATCCTCCCTTCCTCCCTCTCTCCCTCTCCCATCCTCCCTCCCTCCCTCCCATCTCTTCCCTCCCTCCCTTTCTTTTCCTTCCTCCCTCCCTCCCTTTCTCCCTCCCTTCCTTCTCCCCTCCCTCCCTCCCTCCTTTTCCCCCTCCCTCCCTCCCTCCCTTCCTTCTCCCCCTAACCCTCTCCCTCCCTCCCTCCCTCCCTGTCAGCGCATGTCAGCTGATAGGCAAAAAAAAAAAAAAAAAAAAAAGAGAAAGAGAGAAGAAGAAGAAGAAGAAGAAAAAACAAAGATAATCAATGTGGCA
>NC_091556.1:45514237-45521737 GCF_042767895.1 Penaeus vannamei | reverse complement strand
GGTTTCGTAGGCCCTTCCTTGGCCAGATCCTCCACGCGTCCCTTGAAACTCTTCTCGTCAAATTTTACTCCTAAAACCTCAATGGTCGATTTTTTTCTGATAATTTTTCGCCATTGAGAGAGAGCTCCAGATATTTTTTTTTCACGAAGCCTAGATATGATCATCATCTGGGTCTTTTTTTTCTCGAAGCCTAGATATGAGCATCACCTGGGTCTTTTCAGGAGCAAATACGACTTGCCATCGTTTACCCCACGTGGTAATGTCTGGCAGTCGTTGCTGGACAAGATGCTGAACTTCTGCCCTTTCATCCTGGTTAAAAGTGAAATGCAGAGCGCAGTCGTCAGCATCTGCCCTTGCTTCTGGGATGAGGTTTAGAAGGACATTGAAATATATATCCCAGAGCAATGGCCCCAGGACACTTCCCTGCGGAACACCAGCATCTGTAGGGACTTCTCGAGAGGATATGCCGTTAAGAAACACGTGGAGATTTCGCCCAGTAAGGTAGTTGTTGAGAAGATTTAGGACTTTTTCCCCCAGTGCCTTTGACCTGCAGTTTCTCCAGCAGTCCTTGGTGCCATACACGATCAAATTCTCCTACAATATCAAGTGTTATGCCACTGATTTATACAGCTTGCACATACATGGTTGTTCCTTTATTGAAGTCACTGTGCTGAAATATCCAAGGTGTGGCTCTATTCGTCAGTGAAAGTGCCGAACACTGCCGGCAGAGTATCTTCTCCTTTCTTTATAAATTGATGAGATAAATTTTCGATATTTGCTAATGGTATTCTTTTGAACTTGTGATTCAATGTTAAGACCCTGTTCGGACGAGCGACTTTAGTGGCGCGACTACCAGGTCAATGGAAGTGAATAGGAGCGCACACACGAGTGGCTATTCACTTCCATTGACCTGACAGTCGCGCTTCTAGCAGTCGCGCCACTAAAATCGCACATCTGGACAGGGTCTTACTGTCTTATCATCTGTACAAGTTCTTCCTTGGCAAGTAGATCATCATCATCATTCTGTACATTTGCCTCGCTGTTGTTCCTGCCGCTGGGGATGGACTCAACAGACCAAACTATGGCTTTCTTCTCTCTCAGAGCTTGGACTTCCGAACAATTGAAAATGTCAGTCCTCATTGCAGCGAATATGGATCTCTCTTTTTCTTCCTGAGTCTATGTCTCTCTTTCTCTTTCTTTCTGAGTATCTCTATTTTTTTCTTTCTGAGTCTATCTCTGTCTCTCTTTCTCTTTCTTTCTGAGTATCTTTCTCTATTTTATATTCTTTATGAGTCTCTCTCTCTGTCTCTTTCTTTCTGAGTATCTTTCTCTATTTTTTTTTTCCGAGTCTATCTCTCTCTCTTTCTCTTTCTTTCTGAGTATCTTTCTCTCTTTCATATTCTTTATGAGTCTCTTTCTCTCTATGTATTCCTTTCTGAGACTTTGTCGTATTATTTTTTCGTTACTATTATATTTCTGCTCCTCTTGTTTGACTTACTTTTTGTCTGTCTTTCATTCACGGTCTATTTTTGTTTTACTTTCTCTTTTATCTTTCTTTTGCTCTCTCTCGCTGGTAGCTCTGGCCGCCCACAGTGGGTGGTTTGCTGGGGCATATAGGTGTATATGTCTCTCTCTCTCTCTTTCCTTCTCTCTCTCTCTCTCTCTCTCTCTCTCTCTCTCTCTCTCTCTCTCTCTCTCTCTCTCTCTCTCTCTCTCTCCCTCCCTCCCTCCCTTCCTTCCTTCCTTCCTTCCTTCCTCCCTCCCTCCCTCTCTCCCTCCCTCTCCCCCCTCTTTCTCTCTTTTTTTTCTTTTTTATTCACATCTTTTTTCAAATATGATTCGCTGTTTGTGGAGCGCCAAAAACTCGATAGATCAGCTGTTGAACAGGCATTGTTAGTGTTATTATTATCATTATCATTAATATTGTCCTCGGTTGTTGATTTTGAGTAAGATGTACGCTGCTGTTTTATATCGATTTTTTTTTTTTTTTTTTTTTTTTTTGGTGTTCGACCCCAAACATCTATTTTTTCGTTCATTTATTAATTCTCATTTGTTTGTTAATTGTTTCATTTACTTTATGTATTATTATTATTATTTATTTATTTTATTTTTATTTATTCATTTATTTATTTATTTATTTATTTATTTATATTTTTTTACGGCAGAATTCTTTTGCGTTTTCGAGAAGTTTCGAGCTTGGATGTCTACTGCTGTCGCTTCTGCAGGAGATTAGCTGAAGAAGAGGCCGTGGGTTAGGCCTATGTGGAATTTTTTTTCTATTTCTTCTTATTTTTTTTCTTATTATATTTATTGTTGTTGTTGCTATTATTATTATTCCTATTCCTCTTCTCCTTCTACTTTGTCTTCGTCTTTTTCTCTTCCTCCTCCTCCTCCACCTCCTCCCTCCTCCTCCTTCCTCCCTCCACCTCTTCCCTTTCCTCCTCCTCTTCTACCACCTCTTCCTCCTCCTCCTTCTACCACCTCTTCCTCCCTCCTCTTCTACCACCTCTTCCTCCTCCTCTTCTTATCCACCTCTTCCTCCTCCTCTTCTTATCCACCTCTTCCTCCTCTTCTACCACCTCTTCTTCCTCCTCCTCTTCTACCACCTCTTCCTCCTCCTCTCTTCTACCACCCTCTTCCTCCCTCCTCTTCTACCTTCACACCTCTCTTCCTCCTCCTCTTCTACCACCTCTTCCTCCCTCCTCCTTCTACCTCCCTCCTTCCTCCTCCTCTACCTCCTCTTCCTCCTCTACCACCTCTTCCTCCTCCTCTTCTACCACCTCTTCCTCCTCCTCCCTTCTAAATTTCCACCTTCTTCCTCCTCCTCTTCTACCACCTTCTTCCTCCTCCTTCTTCTACCACCTCTTCCTCCTCCTCTTCTACCACCCCCTTCTTCCTCCTCCCCTCTTCTTACCTACCCTTCCTTCCTCCTCCTCTTCTTCTACCATTCTCTCTCCTCCTCTTCTACCACCTGTCTTTCCTCCTCCTCTTCTAAACACCTCTTCTTCCTCCTCTCTTTCTACCACCTCTTCCTTCCTCCTCTTCTCTACCACCTCTTCCTCCCCTCCTTCTTCTACCACCTCTTCCTCCTCCTCTTCTACCACCTCTCTTCCTCCTCCTCTCTTCTACCACCTCTTCCTCCTCCTCTTCTTCACCACCTCTTCCTCCTCCTCCTCTTCTACCACCTCTTCCTTCCCTCCTCTTCTACCACCTCTTCTCCTCCTCCTCTCTTCTACTCACCTCCTTCCTCCTCCTCTTCTACTCACCTCTTCCCTCCTTTCCTTCTCTACCACCTCTCTTCCTCCTCCTTCCTCCTCCTCTTCTACCATTTCTTCCTTCCTCCTCTTCTACCACCTTCTTCTCCTCCTCACTCTCTTCTACCCACCTCTTCCTCCCCTCCTCTTCTCACCACCTTCTTCCTCCCTCCTTCTTCTTACCTCCTCCTTCCTCCTCCTCTTCTACCACCTCTTCCTCCTCCTCTTCAGCTACCAAACCTCCTTCCTCCTCCTCTTCTACCACCTCTTCCTCCCTCCTTCTCTCTCTACCATCCTCTTCCTCCTCCTCTTCTAACACCTCTTCCTCCTCCCCCTTTCTTACCACCTCTTCCTCCTTCCTCTTCTACCACCTCTTCCTCCTCCTTCCTCTTCTACCACCTCCTTTCCTCCTCCTCTTCTACTCACCTCTCTCTTCCTCCTCCTCTTCTACCACCTCTTCCTCCTCCTCTTCTACCACCTCTTCCTCCTCCTCCTCCTCCCTCCTCCCTCCTTTCTCACTCTACCATTTTCCTCTTCCTCCTCTTCTCTTCTACCTACCTCTTCCTCTCCTCCCCCTTCCTCTCCTCCTCCTCCTCCCCTCCTTCCTTCTCCTTCCTTTCCCTCCTCCCCCTCCCATCCCTCCCTCCTCCCTCTCCTCCTCCTCTCCTCCTCCACCTCTCTTCCTCCACCTCTCTTTTCCACCACGTTCACCTCTCCTCCTCCTCCTCCACCTTCCTTCCTCCTCCTCCCCCTCCTCTCTTCCCCTCCTCCTCTTCCACTCTCCCTTCCTTCCTCTTCCACCTTCCTCCTCTCCTCCTCCTCTTTCCCTCTTCTCCCCTTATCCAACTTCCTTCCTCCTCCCTCCCGCTCCTCTTCCTTCCCCTTCCTTCCTCCCTCTTCCACCGATACGTCCACTCACCTCCTTCCCCCTCCTCCTCCTTTCCTTCCTTCACTGTTTCTCCTCCTCTCTCTCCTCTTCCTTTCTTTTTCTAATACCTCCACTTTCCTTCCTTCCTCTTTTCTTCCTCTCCGATTGACTCAGCGAGGGCAAAAGCTGAGTCACTCAAGCAGAAACTTCTGATTTAGATTCTTGATTGGGCGCGGGGGGGGGGGGTGAAGAGGAAGGAGAAGAGGAGGAAGGAGCGGTGAAGGGGGAGGTGAAGTAGGAAGAGGAAGAAAAAGGAGATGGAGGAGGAAGAGGTGGAAGGGAGAGGGAGGAGGGAGACGTGAAGGAGGGAGCTGGGGTGGAGCAGGAAGAGGAGAAGGAGGAGTAGAAGTAGGAAGAGGAAGAAGAAGGAGGATGAGGAAGAAGGAGAAGAAGAAGAAGAAGAAGAAGAAGAAGAAGAAGAAGAAGAAGAAGAAGAAGAAGAAGGAGAGGAATATAAAAAAGAAGGCGGTAGAGAATGAGAAAATGAAAGAAAATGAAAAAGACAAAAACACAATAAAAGACACGAAAAAGGGAAGATTTCGACTCCCATCTCTTAATGCGTCTCTTCGCCGCACAAACCGCTCATCACTTCCGTCACAGCGCTGCCATTCATCACTTCCCGGGGCCGAGTGTCATCACCACTCGCCCATTCCTGCACATCACCCTTTCATCACATGGTTCCCTATATCACGCCTTCTCAGCACATCACGCTTTCATCACACTATATCACCCTTTTTCATTCTCTGTTTTATCTTCTTTATCCTCAAAACACATCACTCCCTCATCACATCCAGGCGCAGAGGAGGTCAGGTCAGGGGTCATCGCTACGTCATCACTTCTCTTGGAGGTCTAGAGGTCGTCATCACAAGGGTTGGTCGGTGTGGTGAGGCTGTTAAGTAGATCGTAGGCTTTTTTTCCTTCCTTTCTTCTTATTCTTCTTTTCTCTTCCTTCTTCTCTGTTTCTTCTTCTTTCTCTTCTTTCTTCCCTTTTTCTTTTTCTTTCTCTTCTTCGTCTTCTTTTTTCTCCTCCTCCTCGTTATTATGTTTCTTCTTCTTCGTCTTCTCCGTTTTCTCTTCTTCCTCACCCTTCTTATTTATTATTTCTTTTTCGTCTTCCCTTTCTTCTTTTTCTCCTTTTTCGTCTTCTTCTTCCTTCTTATTTCCTTCTCCTCTTCCTCCTCCTCCTCCCCTTTCTTATTTGTTTCGTCTTCCTTTTCTTCTTTTTCTCCTTTTTCGTCTTCTTCCTCTTATTTTCTCCTCCTTCTCCTCCTCCTCCTCTTTTTTGACTTGTTTCTTTTCTTCTTCTTCATCTTCATTTTTTCTTCCGTTTCTCCCTCCAGTTTATGATATCTCGGTTTGATTATTCCTTGTTCATTTTTCTCCTTGTTGGTCTCTCTTTATCTATCTGTCTTTATCTATTTATCTTCCTCTCTTAATACCTCCCACTCCTCCCTCTTTCACTCCACTCCTACCTTCCTTCTCTCCTTTCCTCCCTCCCTCCCTCTCACCTTCTTCTTCTCCTCCTCCTCCTCCATTCCCCCCTCCCTCCAGCCATACCTCTTTCTCCTCCATTAAACCCTTCCTCTCCTCTCTCCCTCATCCACTCCTACCTCCCCCCTCCCTCCCTCCCTCCCTCCCTCCCTCCCTCCCTCCCTCACCTCCCTCCCTCCGTCTCCACCTCCACTCCCTCCCTCCCTCCCTCCCTCCCTCCCTCTCTCCCTCCCTCCCGGCCTCCCTCCCTCCCTCCCGGCCTCCCTCCCTCCCTCCCGGCCTCCCTCCCTCCCTCCTTTCCCAGACCGCCGCCAAAGCCTCCCTTAGCAACCTCAGTATAGCACCCTTCACTTGAGGTCGTCTTAGTCCTCGTTGCCTAGCGACCACAGGCACGAGAGGAGGGGAGGGGTAGGAGGGGGGAGGGGGAGGGGAGGGAGAGGGAAAGGGAAAAGGGAAATAGGTAATGGGGGACGGAGGAAAGGAGGGATGGAGAGGGGAGGGGGAGGTAGGGAAGGAGAGAGGGAGAGGGGAGGGGGAGGGAGGTAGAGGGGAGGGGGAGGGAGGAAAGGAGGGAGGGATAGGGGAGGAGGAGGGAAGGAAGGGAGGAATGGACAGTAAAAGGGATATGGATAATGGGGGAGGGAGGTAGAGGTGAGGAGGAGGGAGGGAATGGAGAGGGGGAGGAAGAAGGAGGAATGAGAAGGGGAGGAGAGGGAGGGAGGAAGGGACAGGTAAAAGGCAAAGGGAAATAGGTAACGGGGGAGGTAGGATGGAAGGGAGGGGAGGAGGGAGGGATAAAAGTGAGGGGAAAAGATGAAAAAGAGGGAGGGAGAGGGAAATAGGCAATGGAGGAGGGAGGGAGGAATGGAGACAGGAGAGGGAAAAGGGAATGAGGTAAAGGAGAAAGAGAAACGAAGGAAGGTAAGATAAGAAGGGAGAAAGTTAAGATAACAACAACAACAATAATATTAATGATAATAATGATAAAAATTATCTGCATTTTAATGATGGTTTTACCTGAAGAAGGAGGGATGGAAGGAGCGATGGACAGAGATAAAGAAAGGAGGGAGAAAAGGAGGAAGGTGAAAGGTAAGGAAGTAAGTGAGGGAGAAAGAAAGGCAAGGGAGAGGGAGGGAGATAGGTAGGGAGAAGGAGTAAAGTGAGGGGGAAGAGGCAAAGGAAGGGAGAAGAACAAAGGGGAAATAGGATGAAGGAAGAAGGTGGATAGAAGAAAGGATAGGGAGGAAATGGAAGGAGAGAAGGGGAAAGGGAGAGCGGAAGACCGAAGGGGGAGAAAGGGAAAGAGGAGAAGGAGAAGGAAGGAGAAGAGGGAAGGGAGAAATGGGAAGTGGGAAGGAGGAAGGGGGAGAGGAAAAGGAAAAGGAAGGAAGGAGGAGAGGGAAGAGAAAAGGGGGAAGAGGAAGGGAAGGAAAATGAAGAGAGGAAGAAGAAGTGGGAAGGGAGAAAGGGGAAGTGGGGAAGGAGAGGGAAGTGAGGAAGGAGAAGAGGAGAAGGAAAAGGAAGAGAGGAAGGAGAAGTGGGAAGGGAGAAAGGGGAAGGAGAGAGGAGAAGAGAAAAGGAAGAGAGAAAGGGCAAGAAAAGAGGAGAGGAAGAGGGGAGAAGAGTGGAACCTCTGTCAAAGGAATTCGCTTTGACCTGCCGGGAGGGAACACGGGCTGGCAGGGGCGCAGGTCCGTGCGTGGACTTAGAGAGAGAGAAAAAAAAACCGTAGATTGTTGAACAGGGTTGGTGAAAACCTACGGAGATGGAGGATTGATAGATAGGCCGGCAGGGGAGGTGGTGGTTCAGTTCCATGATTGCAGATAC
>NC_091556.1:45501737-45509237 GCF_042767895.1 Penaeus vannamei | reverse complement strand
TTTTAGGTTTGTTAAATTCCCAAAATCATTTTTAGGTTTGTTAAATTCCCAAAATCATTTTTAGGTTTGTTAAATTCCCAAAATCATTTTTAGGTTTGTTAAATTCCCAAAATCATTTTTAGGTTTGTTAAAGAGCAACATGTTTTTTTTTAAAGAGTTCTATTGACACTCGTTAAGCCATGTTGTTTATATGGATACAGTGTCATCTGGATAGGGTTACAGTGTGACTTCCTGTCCATTAGTTTATTGTTATATTGCTGCTTCTCTTTCTTTCTTTTTTTTCCTTTCGTGTTTTGTGTATTGACGACTTTTTTCCCCTTATCTCTCTTTCTCTTTTTTCTCTTCTTTGTTTAGCGGTTTTCGATTCGTATCTTCTTTCTTTTGTTCTTTTCCTTTTTATAGTGGTCATTTTTTTCATTTTTTTTTCTGTCTGTATTTTTATGTTTGTTTGACCTCTCTCTCTTCCTTCTCATCTCTCTCTCTCTCTCCTCACTTTCACCCCTCTCTCTCTCTCTCTCCTTCCTTCCTTCCTCCCTCCCTTCTTCTCTCCCTCCCTCTCTCCCCTTCTCCCATCTTCCCTAACCTCCCTGCTTCTCCCCCCCTCCCTTTCCCCCGTCCCTCTCTCTTTTCCCCCTCATTCCCTTTCTCTGCCACCCTCACTCTCTCTCTCTCTCTTTCTCCCCTCCCTCCCCTCCCTCCCTCCCCTCCCCCCTCCCCCCTCCCCCCTGTATTTTACGACCTGTCCTCCAGGTCGTCTCACGAAATCTTTAGAGCCGTTTAGCATAATCTTAAGACGGACCTCATTCTTTACTCCTCTCTCTCTCCCTCTCTGAGAATGAGAGAGAGAGAGAGGGAGGGAGGGAGGGAGGGAGGGTGGGAGAGAGAGAGAGAGAGGGAGAGGGAGGGAGGGAGGGAGGGAGAGGGAGAGGGAGAGGGACAGGGAGAGAGAGGAGAGAGAGGGAGAGAGAGGGAGGAAGAGAGAGAGAGGGAGGGAGGAGAGAGAGGGAGGGAGGGAGAGAGGGAGGGAGGGAGGGAGAGAGGGAGGAGAGAGAAGGGAGGGAAGGAGGGATGGAGGGTGGGAGGAGAGGGGAGGGAGGGAAGAGAGGGAGAGGGAGAGGAGAGGGAGGGAGTGGGAGTGGGAGTGGGAGTGGGAGTGGGAGTGGGAGGGGAGGAGGGTGGGGTGGGAGTGGGAGTGGGAGTGGGAGTGGGAGTGGGAGTGGGAGTGGGAGTGGGAGTGGGAGTGGGAGTGGGAGTGGGAGTGGGAGTGGGGTGGGAGTGGGAGTGGAGTGGAGTGGGAGTGGGAGTGGGAGTGGGAGTGGGAGAGGGAGAGGGAGAGGAAGAGGAAGAGAGAGAGAAGAGAGAGAGAGAGAGAAAGAGAAAATGAGAAAATGAGAAAAAGAGAGAAAGAGAGAGATAAAGAGAAAGAGAAAAAGAGACAAAGAGAAAGGAAGAAAGAAAGAGAGAAAGAGAAAGAAAAGAGAAAGAGAAAGAGAAAGAAGAAAGAGAAAGAGAAAGAGAGAAGAGAAAGAGAAGAGAAGAAAGAGAAAGAGAGAGAAAGAGAGAAAGAGAGAAAGAGAGAAAGAGAGAAAGAGAGAAAGAGAGAAAGAGAGAAAGAGAGAAAGAGAGAAAGAGGGAGAGAGATTAAGAGAGGGGAGAAAACAGAAAGAGCGACAAATAAAGAGACCGAAAGACAGAAACAGAGACAGACGAAGAGAAAGAAGACAAAGAGGAAGAAACAAACAGAGAGCGTGTATATCTTCCTTCCGTGGGCTTTTGTCGTTGGCCTTTCAAGCGACACCTTTCAGAGAGTGTGTTGTGTCTTCGGTCATTTTTGCGTTCGGTGTTGTGTTGACGGGCAGAAGGAGGAGCGGCTTTTGGGCTTCGCGGCGAAAGGAATTTTTTGGCGAAATCATAAATAATAAAATAATAAGATATAATAAAATAATATAATAATAAATAATAAATAATAAATAATAATTAATAAAATAATAATAAATAAATATAATAATAAAATAATAATAAATAAATATAATAATAAAATAATAATAAATAAATATAATAATGAAATTATAAATAATAAATAGTAATAAAATAATAATAAATAAATATAATAATGAAATAATAAATAATATTTATTTATATTAAATAATAGAATAATAAATAATAGATAATAAATAGTAATAGAATAATAATAAATAAATATAATAATGAAATAATAAATAACATTTATTTATATTAAATAATAGAATAATGAATAATAAATAATAAATAAAATAATAAATAATAAGAAATAATAAAAAGGCGAAGGGGGGAGGCCATTTTGCATCGTGGGAGGCTTTCGTTGAGGCTCATTTTGAGTGTTATCGCGTGGGGAGGAAAAAGGGAAGGAGCGGAGGGCAAGTGACGCACGCACGCACGCACGCACGCACGCACGCACGCACGCACGCACGCACGCACGCACGCACGCACGCACGCACACACACACACACACACACACACACACACACACACACACACACACACACACACACACACACACACACACACACACATGCATTTTCTTCCTTCCTCTTCTTTTCTTTTCCCTCCAATCTCTTTCTTTATCTATCCATTACCTATCCATTCATTCCTTGACTTACACATTTACTCACTCAAAAACTACACAAACCCACACACACGAACGTACATCAACAGAAGAATCCCACAAATTCCTTTTAAGTGTCTCTCCCACGACGTAGACATACCCAGCATCCCCAGCATCCGGTGGTGGGCATCACCTCATCTCCTCTCAGGTCCTCATCTCACCGTCTCTCTCTCTCTCTCTCTCTTTGCGCTCTCTCTCTCTCTCTCTCTCTCTCTCTCTCTCTCGTTGTCTTTGTCTTTCTCTTTCTCTCTCTCTCTCATTCTCTCTCTCGCTCTTATTCTCTCTCTCGCATTCTCTCTCTCTCTCTCTCTCTCTCTCCCTCTCTCTCCTCCCTCCCTCCCTCCCTCCTCCCTCCCTCTCTCTCTCTCTCTCTCTCCCTCCCTCCCTCCCTCCCTCCCTCTTCCTTCCTTCCTCCCTCCCTCCCTCCCTCCCTCCCTCCCTCTCCCTCCTCCCTCCCTCCCTCTCCCTCCCTCCCTCTCCCTCCCTCCCTCCCTCCCCCTCCCTCCCTCCCCCTCCCTCCCTCTCTCTCTCATCACCTCTTAGGGCTTGAACAGGTGCCAGGGATGGACGACTCACCTGGCTTTTAATTAAGAGGACATCCAGGGAGGCTTTGGTGGGGGGGAGGGGGGGGGACCTGTTGATGGCGATGTCTGTTTGTGTGTCTCTTCTCGTTGCTCTTTCTCTCTCTCTCTCTCTCTCTCTCTCTCTCTCTCTCTCTCTCTCTCTCTCTCTCTCTCTCTCTCTCTCTCTCTCTCTCTCTCTCTCCCTCCCTCCCTCCTCCCTCCCTCCCTCCCTCCCTCCCTCCCTCTCTCCCTCCTTCCCTCCCTCCCCTCCCTCCCTCTCTCCTCCTTCCCTCCCTCCCCCTCCTCCCTCCCTCCCTCTCTCTCCCTCTCTCTCTCTCCCTCCCTCCCTCCATCACCCTCTCTCTCCCTCCCTCTCCCTCCCTCCCTCCCTCTCCCTCTCCCTCCCCTCCCTCTCCCTCCCTCTCTCTCCCTCTACCTCTCCCTCCCTCCCTCTCTCTCCCTCTCCCTCTCCCTCCCTCTCTCTCCCTCTCTCTCCCTCCCTCTCCCTCCCTCTCTCCCTCTCTCATCACCTCTTAGGGCTTGAACAGGTGCCAGGGATGGACGACTCACCTGGCTTTTAATTAAAAGGACATCCGGGGAGGCTTTGGTGGGGGGAGGGGGGGGGGACCTGTTGATGGCGATGTCTGTTTGTTGGTCTCTTTCTCGTTGCTCTTTCTCTCTCTCTTTCTCTTTTTCTTTCTCGTTGCTCTCTCTCTATCTCTCTCTTTCTCTCTTTCTCTTTCTTTCTCGTTGCTCTCTCTCTCTCTTTCTCTTTCTTTTTTTTTCGTTGCTCGCTCTCTCTTTCTCTTTCTTTCTTTCTCGTTGCTCTCTCTCTCTCTTTATTTTTTTTCGTTGCTCTCTCTCTCTCTCTCTCTCTCTCTCTCTCTCTCTCTCTCTCTCTCTCTCTCTCTCTCTCTCTCTCTCTCTCTCTCTCTCTCTCTCTCTCTCTCTCTCTCTCTCTCTCTCTCTCTCTCTCTCTCTCTCTCTCTCTCTCTCTCTCTCTCTCTCTCTCTCTCCCTCCCTCCCTCCCTCCCTCTCCTCTCTCTCTCTCTCTCTCTCTCTCTCTCTCTCTCTCTCTCTCTCTCTCTCTCTCTCTCTCTCTCTCTCTCTCTCTCCCTTTCTCTCTCTCTCTCTCTCTCTCTCTCTCTCTCTCTCTCTCTCTCTCTCTCTCTCTCTCTCTCTCTCCCTCCCTCCCTCCCTCCCTCCCTCCCTCCCTCCCTCCCTCCCTCTCTCCCTCCCTCTCTCCCTCCCTCTCTCTCTCCATCTATCTATATATACATATATTTATTTATGGAGACAGGAAGAGGAAGTGGGGGTGAGGGGGTGAGGGAGGGGAGGGGAAGGGGGAGAGGGAGGGGGGGGGGCTTTAATGGGTTACATTCTTCGTCACTTTCTTAGAGGTTTCTCAATCTACTTCGATTCCTTTGTTATTCTCCTGTTTATTCTCGTTCTGTCCTTCGTTCTCCCCTCTCCCCCCCCCCCCGCCCCGTCCCATTCACTTTCTCTGTGCTTCTGTTTCTCTTCGGGTTGATTAGTAGATAGATAGATAGATATATAATGGATAAATAGATAGATAGATAGAGAGATAGAGAGATAAATAGATAGATACATAATGGATAGATAAGTAGATAGATAGATAGATAGATAGATATATAATGGATAGATGAATAGATAGATTGATAGATAGACAGACAGATAGACAGACAGATAGATAGATAATAAATAGATAAATAGATAGACAGATAGATACATAGATAAGTAGATAGATTGATAGATAATAATAGATAAATAGATAGATAGACAGATAAATGTGTATGTAGGTAGATAGCTAGATAGGTAGATATGGACATAAATACGTAGTTAGGTAGGTAAGATAAATCGATAGATATATAGATAGATATATAGACAAATAAATAGAGAGTTAGGTAAACAGATGTCTAGATAGAAACAAAAATAGATATAGAGGAAGAACATAGATCGATAAAGAAGAAAACATCCAGATATATAATAAAACGGATAAAAAATAGATGGACAAATAGCTCAATAAAGTTATTAAGTTATTTATTAAGAGATTTATTAAGTTATAGACAGCCTGACACGCTCCGATCAAAGCATGACGCTAATCTACGTTTGTAATTACTCTCATTATTGCAATCGGATTGGCTCCCGGGTAATAATCTTGCATGCAGGCGGCTGACGGACCCGGCCATCTATAATTCCGGGTTGGGTTAGCGGGGCCGGGTTAAAGAGCAAGGGGCCATCTCTGAGGCATGGTGGGGGTGAGGGGAGGTAGGGGGTGAGGAATGAGGGGAGGGTGAGGGGTGGGGTGGGAAGGGTGAGGGGGTTGAGGGAGGAGGGAGGGGATGAGGATGGGAGGTGAGGGGTGAGGGGGAGGAGGAAGGGTGGGGGTGTGTGGGGGGAGGGATTGGAAGGAGGTGGGGGTGAGGGAAGGGGATTGGAAGGGTGAGGGTGGAGGGAGGATAGAGAGGAAGGGAGGAGGGAAGGTTGGGGAGTAGACGAGGGAAGGAGAAAAGGAAAGGAGGAAAGAGGGATGGGAAGGAAATGGGGGGGTGAGGGGAGGAGAGGAAGGGGAGAAAGGGGAGGGGAGGGAAAGTGGGGGAGAGGGGAAGAAAGGAAGGGAAAGTGGGGAGGAAGGATAGGGGATGAGAGGAGGAGGAAGAGAAGGTGGGGGGGGGGCGAGGGGAGGAGGAAGGGAAGTGAGGGGAGATCTCTCGCTGCCAGTGGATGGTAACCCCGGCCATTCCTTGCACACAGCAAAATAAAACACACGGTATGTCACAGCAAAGAATATCCAATTTAACAAATGGAATTTAAACTATTCTTTTTTAATCTAAAATCTCTCTCTCTCTCTCTCTCTTTCTCTTTCTTTCGTTCTTTCTTTCTTTCTTTCTCTCTCTCTCTCTCTCTCTCTCTCTCTCTCTCTCTCTCTCTCTCTCTCTCTCTCTCTCTCTCTCTCTCTCTCTCTCTCTCTCTCTCTCTCTCTCTCTCTCTCTCATTCTCTCTCTCTCTCTCCTCTCTCTTGCTCTCTCTCTCTCTTGCTCTCTCTCTCTCTTGCTCTCTCTCTCTCTTGCTCTCTCTCTCTCTCACTCTCTCTCACTCTCTCTCTCTCTGGGGGTTGGTGGGTTTGTCGCATGTGGGTATTTGCGGATGTGGATGTAAAAGAGGAGTGAAGCGGAAGTGAATACGTAAATATTTATACAGAGACGATTATAACAAAACACACAAATAGCCATGCACGCGCACGCATGTAAGCGCGTACACACACACACACACACACACACACACACACACACACACACACACACACACACACACACACACACACACACACACACACACACTCACACTCACTCACATTCACACACACACACACACACACACACACACACACACACTCACACTCACACTCACACTCACACTCACACTCACACTCACACCACACACACACACACACACACACACACACACACACACACACACACACACACACACACTCACACTCACTCACACTCACACTCACACACACACACACACACACACACACACACACACACACACACACACACACACACACACACACACACACACACATCAAAACAAAGACACAAACACAAACGTTTGTCATGACAGACAAACGTTTTCAAGAGCAACGTTTTTGAAGCCGATCTCAACATACCTCTTCGTCCACACGTTTCTGCCACTTCTTCGTGTCTCCTTCTCTTTATCTTTCGCTCTTTCCTTCTCCTCTCCTCCCGTTTCTCCCTCCTTCCGTTAGACATCAATTCCTTTCATCTCTCTTCCTCTCCTCTCCGCCTCTCTCCTTTCTTCCTCTTCCTCTTTTGTTTTTGGAACGACTTCTTATTTCCACTTTCTTTTTTGTCTTCTGTTTCTTCTATTTTTCTTTACCTTCTCTCTTTCCCTTCTTCTCAATTCTCCCTTCCCTTCTTCCGCAAGCCCCCATCATCCACTCTCGCCGTCCTTCTCTTTATTCCCTTCTTTTCCCTTCTCCTCACATCGCTCTCTCATTCTCCACCCTGTCTCCCCATCTCCCCTTCTTTCCTCCCTTTCCTCATCCCCTGCCCTGCTCTCCTCTTCCTCTCTTTGTCTTCCTTCGTTCTCCTCTATCCTTTCATCCCTTCCCTCCCTCCTTCCCTTCTCTCTCCTCCTTCCCTCCCCCTCCCCCTCCCTTCCCTTCCCTCTCCTCCCATTCCTCCTCCCTTCCCTTCCTTCCTTCCGCTCTCCTCCCCTCGCTTCCCTTCCCCCTCCCTCTCC
>NC_091556.1:45494237-45496737 GCF_042767895.1 Penaeus vannamei | reverse complement strand
ATGTATATATATATGTGTTATATATATATATATATATATATATATATATATATATATATATATATATATATATATATATATATATATATATATATATTTGTGTGTGTGTGTGTGTGTGTGTGTGTGTGTGTGTGTGTGTGTGTGTGTGTGTGTGTGTGTGTGTTTGTGTGTGTTTATGTGTATTTATACGTTTAAAAAATAAGTAATAAAACGGAAAACAAGAAGAAAAATCCCAATTTCGACCTTAACAAAAAAACAAAAACAAAAAACAAAAAAGCAGAAAGCAAGCAACACCAACACCGAAAGATAAACAATAAACGAAAGAAACAGAACAATAGAGGAAATGAAACCGAAGAAAGCCAGCAAGCTAATAGATTCAGCGAAGTCGGGTCGAGGGATTTCGGCGGGAGATGAGCGGATCCGATCCTGTTTGGAGAGACGACAAAAGACGATCGCGGTGGGCGGGGCTTAAGGCATTCCCGCGCCGTTGCTGTTATTGTGATCTTTATTCTTATTTTCATTATTGCTATTGCTATTTTTATTATTATTTTCATTATTGTTATTGTTATTTTTATTATTATTATTGTCATTGTTATTATTATTTTATTATTATTTTTTTTATCATTAATATCATTATTTTTGTTGTTATCACTTTTATTAATATTATTATTATTGTTGTTGTTGTTATTAAGATTATTATTATGTTTATTCTAGTTGTTTTCTGTTATTTATTGTACTTTTTCATTTATCTTCTGTTATTATTTTCCTGCTACCTATTGGTTATGTATCGTTATTCTAAGAAGAAGAAGGAGAGGAGGAAGAGAGAGAGAGAGACATAAAGCAAGAGAGAGAGATAAAGAGAGAGAGAGAGAGAGATGGATAAGTAGAACGATATATAGACATATTGATTCAAATATATTATTAAATATAGTTATATTATTATTTAATATTATTAGATATAGTTATATTATCTGTGGACATCGCATCCCACAAACCCTACTTTGCATGAATACCCCCCTCCCCCTCCCCCTCCCCCTCCTCCTCCTCCCCCCCCTCCCCTTCCCCTCCCCTTCCCCTTCCCCTTCCCCTTCCCCATCCCCTCCCCCCCTCCCCCATCAGAAAAAGGGCGCCTCCTTAGAAAAAGAAAGAAAGAAAAAGGAAAAAAAAAAAGATTTTTTTTGGGGAAAAAAAGCCAACGAAAGAGGAAGAGAGGAAAAAGGGAAAGGAAGAATAAAAGTGGGAGATGAGGACACGCCAGCAGCATGTCAGCGCGAGTCTTCCGCAGCTGAGTCTTGTCAGCTGCAGAGGAAAGATGACAGGAACTTGATCTGTCTTTCCGTCTGCCTTTCTGTAGATTTTTCTGTCTGTCTGTCTCTTTCTGTCTTTCTGTCTCTGTCTTTCCGTCTGTCTTTCTGTTGATTTTTCTGTCTTTCTGTCTGTCTGTCTGTCTCTTTCAGTCTATTTTTCTGTCTTTCTGTCTATGTCTTTATGTTTATTTTTCTGTCTTTCTGTTTGTCTGTCTCTTTCTATTTTTCTGTCTTTCTGTCTGTCTTTCCGTCTGTGTCTCTTTCTGTCTGTCTTTATGTCTGTCTGTCTTTATGTCCCTCTCTTTCTGTTTGTCTTTATGTCTCATTCTGTCTGTCTGTCTCCTTCTGTCTATTTCTCTGTCTTTCTGTGTTTATGTCTCTTTCATTCTGTCTGTCTGTCTGTCTTTATGTCTCTCTCATTCTGTCTGTCTTTATGTGTCTCTCTTTCTGTATTCTATCTATCTGCATGTGTGTCTTCTGGGTCACTGGTATTGTCTGTCCTATAAATATGTCTCTCTGTTTGTCTGTCTGTCTCCCGTTCTGTGTCGCTTGTTTTGTCTTATTTTTGTCTGTCTGTATGTCTGCATTTTCTGTGCCATTGGTTTTGTCTGTCACTGTTTGTCTGCTTATATGTATGTCTGCCTTTCTGGGATGTTTGTCTGTATTGTTTGTCTGTTTATTTGTCTAGGTAGCTTGTTATCTCTCTTTTTTTATTGTTTTATTTCTTGAACTTTGTTAGCTGTCTGTCTGCGCATGCTTTTTACTGTTTGTTTGTTGGTCGGTCTGTCTCCCTGTTTCTCCCACTCTCATTGGCTGTCCTCCCTCTCTCCCTCTCCCTTGCTACCCCCCTGTCCCTTGCTATCTTCTCACTCCCCCTCTCCCTTTCTCTTGCTACCCCCCCCCCCTCTCCACCTCTCTCCCTTACTATCCCCACTCTCTCCCTCTCCCTTGGTACCCTCAGACTCTTCCTCTCCCTTGCTATTCCTCCTCTCCAGGTCTCTCCCTTCTCCCTTGCTACCCCCCCTCTCCCCCTCTCCCCCTTCCCATCCCCATTCTGTCTCTCTCCCTTGGTATCCTCAGACTCTTCCTCTCCCTTGCTATTGCTCCTCTCCAGCCTCTCCCTTCTCCCTTGCTATCCTCCCCCTCTCTCCCTTCTCCAGCTCTCTGCACCTCTCTCCCTTGTCATCCTCCCC
>NC_091556.1:45486737-45491737 GCF_042767895.1 Penaeus vannamei | reverse complement strand
TGTGTGTGTGCATAGACTCACATACGGAGATCCTTACATGCGTGTGAATATGTACATGTAGCTCTATGTATGTACATAAGCTTTACGAGTGTATATTGCCATAGATACACATATATTTGTTGATGCAATGTATTCCACACACACACACACACACACACACACACACACACACACACACACACACACACACACACACACACACACACACACACACACACACACACACACACACGAATTACATTTCAATCATAAACAAACACATAATAAAAAAGAATTATAATAAGGATAAAAAATAAATAAGTAAATAAAGCACTATTATCAAAATTACGCAAATATTTTTCCACATCAACGACATACCAAAATCCAATACGTATTTTAGCGATATATATTATTGAATTTCGCCCAAAATAGAAAAGAAGAAAAGAAAAAAAAAAAATGATTACGTAACTTTAGGCTTGAATAATGCACGTGTTTTGATCCGCGCGGAGAGGGGGGGAGGGGAGGGGGGAGGGGGGAGGGAGGAGGTGTTAATCGTGGACACAATTATATTATTTCAGTTGCATTATCCACTTAGCAGCGAATTGCACACTGGATTGCAGCTGAAGTTGAAGTGTCTTCGAATCTTGAATTTTTAAAATGATTTTTTGAGGTATTGTTTTTTTTTTTTTTTTTTCTTTCTTTCTCTCTCTCTCTCTCTTTCTCTTTCTCTTTCTCTTTCTCTCTTTCTCTCTTCTCTCTCTTTCTCTTTCTCTTTCTCTTTCTCTCTCTCTCTCTCTTCTCTCTCTCTCTCTCTCTCTCTCTCTCACTTTCTATCTCTCTCTCTCTATCTATCTACCTATTTCTCTCTCTCTCTCTCACTTTCTATCTCTCTCTCTATCTATCTATCTATCTATATCTTTCTCTTTCTCTCTCTCTCTCGCTCTCTTTAAGTTTAATGTTTTTTTTCCTTTTTCCTTTTATCTCTTCTTTCTTTTTTTCTTTTTTTGTTGTTGTTTAATGTGGTAGGTTATTATAGTTTTTTTTATATAAAATGTTCAGTGATATTTTGTCTTTATCGCATAATTGATGCGTGTACCAGTGTTACATTATCCCTCATCATCATCATTTTCATCCATCACCACCACCACCAACACCCCCCTATGACCACCACCGACACCCCCTTCCCCCTTTAACCACCTACCAACACCCCCTTCCCCCTTTAACCACCACCCAACACCCCTACCACTACCACCTCTCCCCCCACCGCCCTTACACACACTCTCCTCCCTCCCCCTACCCTCCTCCTCCTCTCCCCTCCTCCTCCTCCCTCCTCCTCCTCCTCCCTCCCTCCTCCTCCTCCCTCCTCCTCCTCCTCCTCCTCCTCCCCCCTCCTCCTCCCTCCCTCTCTTCCTCCTCCTCCTCCTCCTCCTCCTCCTCCACAAACCCAGTAATAAAACATCCTCCAGAACCAGCTAAGTGTTGCAAAAGGAATCAAGCGTGCAATCTAGGTCTGTATTGATCGCCAATCTTGATATAAATCGCCAATTTTGAAATAGATTGCCAATTTTGATATAAATCGCCAATTTTGAAATGGATTGCCAATTTTGATAGAGTGCCAATTTTGAAATAAATCGCCAATTTTGAAATAGATTGCCAATTTTGATATAAATCGCCAATTTTACAGATTGCCATTTTTAAATAGATCGGTAATTTTAATATTGTTGGCCAGTTTTAATTAATATGGATCGCCAATTTTAGTACAGACCGCAAATTTCGATATATATCGCCAATTTTAGTATAAACCGCCATTTTTTAAATAGACTTCGCTGACTTAACTATAGCTCGCCAATCTTTACAAATATTGCCAATATTGACATACATCGACACAATATAAATCGCCAATTTTGATATTGATCGCCAATTTTAATACAGATCGCCAATTTTAATACAGATCGCCAATTTTAATACAGATCGCCAATTTTAATACAGATCGCCAATTTTAATACAGATCGCCAATTTTCCCGAACCTGTGTAATTAATAACCTTTGTGATCATTATGGCATAAGACTTCTTGCAACAACGGCCCTCGATCCATCATCAATAGAGCATTATATTGCATGTTGCAGTAATGAATTCATAAAACCGCGCGGTGGATATACAGCAATATGTTGAACAGGATTAATCATTTAGAGGTTGGGAGAATCTTGATGGAATGATTTAATTGAAGGTTTTATGAGTTGTGGGATTGGTGTTTGAGATGTTTTTTTCTTTCTTTTTTTTACTTACTTATTGGTGGTTTCGTGTGGATATTTTTCTTTCTTTCTTTCTTTTTCTTTTTTTTTACTTATCGGTGGTTTCTTGTGGATATTTTCTCTTTCTTTCTTTCTTTCTTTTTTTTACTTATTGGTAGTTTCAGTGTGGACATTTTTCTTTCTTTCTTTCTTTCTTTTTTTACTTATTGGTAGTTTCGTGTGGATATTTTTCTTTCTTCTTACTTTCTTTCTTTCTTTTTTTTTTTTTTTTTACTTATTGGTGGTTTCTGTGTGGAAATAGTTCTTTACTTACTTATTGGTGGTTTCGTGTGAATATGTGTATATATATGTATATATATATATTTTTTTTTTCTTTTCTTTTCTTTTTTTTCTTTTCTTTTCTTTTTTACTTATCGGTGGTTTCGTGTGGATATTCTATTTTTATTTTTTTTACTTATCGGTGGTTTCGTGTGGATATTTTATTTTTATATATTTTTACTTATTAGTGGTTACTTGTGGATATTCTTGGAAAAGGGGGTCGTTTAGAATGAATGAGGGAGTTTGTGAGTTTGTGGGTGTTTGTGTTTGAGTTTGTGGGTGTGTGAGTTAGCGAGTGAGTGTGAGTTAGTGTGTAAATGATTGCGAGTCAGTGAGTGATTGTGGGTTAGTGAGTGAGTATGTGAATTTGTATATGTGTTTGAGTTAGTGTATGTGTGAGTTAGGAAGTCAGTGTGAGTCGTGAGTTAGTGAGTGATTGTGAGTCAGAGTGTGAGTGATTGTGAGTGAGTATGAGATAGTGAGTTTGAGTTAGTGAGTGATTGCGAGTCAGCGAGTGAGTGTGAAATAGTGAGTGATTGAGTGAGTGTGTGTGAATGTGCGTTAGCAACAGAGTTTGTGAATGGGGGAGATAGATACAGATTAGGAGAGGGACATAGAGAGAGAGAGAGAGAGAGAGAGAGAGAGAGAGAGAGAGAGAGAGAGAGAGAGAGAGAGAGAGAGAGAGAGAGCTCAGATTGAGAGAAACAGAAAAAGTGAGAGAGACAGAGGGAGAGAGAGAGAGAGAGATAAGATTGAGAGAAACAGAAAGAGTGAGAGAAAGATAGAGAGAGAGAGAACGAGAAAGAGAATGAGAGAGAGAGAGAGAAATCGAAGCGGGAGTCCAAACAAAAAATGCATTCAGCCAAAAAGACGGAGCTGGGGAATTATTGGTAATCTATTTTGACATTTCCTTCCTTTCTCTACTGGTTCTATAATTCGCATCTTCTTCTTCTCTTCTGTCTTTCTCTCTCTCTTTCTTGCTCTTAGTTTTTCTTATCTCCTTCTGATGTAAGAAAAGAAGGAGAGGCAAAGATGTAGGCGAAAGCAAGAGAGAAATGCGAGAGAGAGAGAGAGAGAGAGAGAGAGAGAGAGAGAGAGAGAGAGAGAGAGAGAGAGAGAGAGAGAGAGAGAGAGAGAGAGAAATGCAATGGAAAGAGAGAGAGAAAGACAAATGCAAGAGAAAGAGAGATAGAGAGAGAGAAAGAAAGAAAGAGAGTGGAGAGAGGGAGAGGGAGAGAGACAAAGAGAGAGAGAGAGAGATGAAGATGAAGATGAAGAAGAAGGAAAAGAAGCACAGTAACAAGTTCCAAAAAAAGAAAATCACAATGAATCCAGAAAAAAATAGGGGAAAAAAATCGAACGAAAACCAAGAAAAATATCGTTTCCGCGTCCCCATTATCGAGAGAGAGAGAGAAAAAAAACGAAACGAAATGAAAAGAATAAAAAAAAAAAAAAATGGTGATGTTTCTTGGTAGGAGAAGAGGTCGCAGTGAGACCAGGTCAAAGGTCAAAGGTCAGAATAGGTCTTCTCTTGAAAGTACTTGGCTGGTCAGGGCACGCACACACTCACGCGCGCGCGCGCACACACACACACACACACACACACACACACACACACACACATACACACACACACACACACACACACACACACACACACACACACACACACACACACACACACACACACACACACACACACACACACACACATAATGAGGACAATTAGGTAATGATAGCTGGCGATAATGATGATAGTAATGACAATGATAGTCGGAGTAATGACAATGACTTGCGTAATGATAAGGAGGATGATACTGGTCATGGTAATGATATTGATAATTATGAGAGTAATCATGATGATGATGACGATGATGTTAAAAATGATGGTATTGGTATAGTAATGCATACGTTTATATTAGTGATCGTGATGAAATTAATGATGACGATATATATATATATATATATATATATATATATATATATATATATATATATATATATATATATATAATCATATGCTTGCAGATAATGCATTTATACGATGATAATATTGATAATCATGAAAGTAATAATGATAATGATGATTATAGTAACAATGATGATATTGTAATTCATACGTCTATGTTACTATTTATGATAATGATAATGATGATAACTATAATATATATATATATATATATATATATATATTTATATTTATATAACGCATATGCTTACACATAACGCGCCCTAAAACATAATAGAAGATAGGGACACACACATACCCCCCAACACATACCCACACACATCCCCCCTCCCCCTCCCCCACACATCCCCCTACCACCCTCCCCCCCCACGTACCCACATACATCCCCCCCACTGTACCCACACACAGCCACATATTACTCCTCCCCCCCCCACACACATCCCCCCTCCCCCCCTCCCCCACGTACCCACATCACAGCCACA
>NC_091556.1:45464237-45471737 GCF_042767895.1 Penaeus vannamei | reverse complement strand
CTCTCTCTCTCTCCTTCCCTCCTTCCCTCCTTCCCTCCTTCCCTCCCTCCTCCCTCCCTCCCTCTCCCACTCTCCCTCCCTTATTATCTCTCTCTCCCTCTCCCTCCCTCCCTCCCTCCCTCTCCCTCCCTTATCATAATGTAATTTAATACATCACTCACCTTTTATTATCTTTTTCATTTTTGATCCTTTCTGCTGGATATCAAAGTAGGCATGTAATTGAACACAAAATTATGAATACAGTAATACCCTCCAGTCTTGTGAAATTGTATGCAATAGTCTAATGCTATAACAGGATATGATATGATATGTTTTGCCTTCTTAGTTAGAGCTCATGTCTTTTTTTGTTTGTTTGTTTGTTTGTGTTGAAAAGGTAATATCGTTGTTCGTGTTGAGTTTATTAATTTATAATTGAATTGTTATTATTTTTTTGTTTGTTTGTTTGTGTTGAAAAGGTAATATCGTTGTTCGTGTTGAGTTTATTAATTCATAATTGAATTGTTATTATTTTTAGTTTATTATCCTTTGGTTTATTTTCGTTTATAATTTTTTTGTTTATTATCGCTGTTCGTTTATGATTGGTTTGGGATGAACACGTGTTCTGGTGTATTGTTGTTTGTATCAAGTGAGGTTTGAATATTGTTTATGTTGTTATTTTGTTATGCTTGTTAGTATGCTGTATTTTTTAAATTTTTGTTTGTGATTTATATTAAAGTTTTATGTATTTATGCAAGGTTAGTAGATGAGAGAGAGAGAGGGAGTGGGAGAGGGAGGGAGGGAGGAGAGAGAGAGAGGGGGGGAGAGAGAGAGAGAGAGGGAGGGAGAGAGAGAGAGAGAGAGAGAGAGAGAGAGAGAGAGAGAGAGAGAGAGAGAGAGAGAGAGAGAGAGAGAGAGAGAGAGAGAGAGAGAGAGAGAGAGAAAGGAGAGAGGAAGAGAGAGAGAGAGAAAAGATAGAAATAAAGAAAGAGAGAAAATGAAAGAAAGAACGAAATAGATAAAGAAAGAAAGAGAGAAAAACTAAAAATATGAGAATAAGAAATAGAGATATACGTAAAACAAATAAACCAAACGAGAGAAAAAGAAAAAGAAAACAGATTAAGAAAAAAAAGAGACGCCAAACCCAGACAGACAGACAGACAAACTAACCAAAACAAGAGGTGTTGGTGTCCCCTCGAATCCTACACACACCACCACCTGTGTGTGTGCGTGACTGCGTCCTCTCACTCGACCAGCTGCGTCTTAAACTTCAAGGAACTTCTCGCAGTTGCTTCAGTAGATTTTCAAGGAATCCTAAGGTATTAATTCAAAGGGTTTTAAATGTTTTTTTTTTTTAGGGAAGTAAGGGTATTGCTACAGGACATTTTCGATTGATTTCGGAACGTGTGTTGAAGAGATTTTTTAAATTTAATTTGATTTAATTATTATTATTATTATTATTATTATTTTTTTTTTTTTTTTTTTTTAAGGAATATCATTGTGTCATCTCAAGAAAATCTCCCCAAGGAACTGTGAAGAATGTATTCAGTTTATTATTTATTCTTATTTATTCAAATTTATTTTTACCAAGAAGTAATCTAGTGTAATGTGAGGGAATTGTTTCGAGGAATATCAAGTTTTTTTCCAATATATGATTCTGGGATTTTTCTTTTCTTTTCTCAAGAACTTTTCAAGAACTCAGATATTTTTTCAAGATCTTTCAAGGAATTTTGTCAAGGACACTCGCATAAAAAAAAATTCGTCTCAAGATATTTTTTCAAAAAATATAAAATATCTTAAAAAAACAATAATAATTATCATAATTATCATCACATGATTAAAAAATATAATTATAATTATGGTAAATAAAGAAAAGGCAAAACATCTTCAAAAAACAATAACGATAGCCATAATTATCATCACATGATTAAAAATATGATTATAATTATGATGGATAAAGAAAAGGCAAAATAGAATATAAAACATAACCACAATTATCATCACAATTATGATTAAAAATATAATTATAATTATGATAGATAAAGAAAAGGCAAAATAAGATATAAAACAAGGATCTCAAGACATCCTTCGAGGAATCGTTACAAGTCTCAAGACAGAGCGAACCCGATCCTACCAAGAGAGGCTCCTCCCACACAAAAAAGGGGGCGGGGCTTTGACCTTGACCTGGGGTGACCTGTGCCGGGCGGAGTCTTCGTCTGGTGAGGAGGCTGGAGAGGCGAGAAAAGGAAGAGTGAGTAGAGGAGGAGGAGGAGGAGGAGGTAGATAAAGAGGAAGAAGAGGAAACGAGGTAGATAAATAGAGGAAGAGGTAGATAAAGGGGAAGAAGAGGAAGCGAGGTAGATAAACAGAGGAGGAAGAATGGAAAGGGGAAGGAAAAGGGATGAAGAAAAGCGGAGAAGGAAGAGGAAGGAGAAATAGCGGAGGAAGAAGAAAACGGAGGAGGAGGAAAAAAGGAAGAGGAGATGGTAGAGAAAGACAAGACGAGGAGGTTGAAGAGAAGTGGATAGAGAGAGGAAATAGTTCTTAGGATATATATGCATTTATGCAGAAATTGAATGAGGGATGAAGGAAGAAAGAAAGAGAGAGAGAGAGAGAGAGAGACGGAGGAATGTAGGGAGAGAGGGAGAGAGAGAGAGAGAGAGAGAGAGAGAGAGAGAGAGAGAGAGAGAGAGAGAGAGAGAGAGAGAGAGAGAGAGAGCGAGAGAGAGACGAAGGAAGGTAGGGAGAGAGAGAATGAGCGAGAGAGAGAGAGAGAGAGAAAGAGAGAGAGAGAGAGAGAGAGAGAGAGAGAGGGAGAGAGAGAGAGAGAGAGAGAGAGAGAGAGAGAGAGAGAGACAGACAGAGAGAGAGAGAGAGAAGACAGACAGACAAAGAAAAGAGAAAGGAGTGATAGATTAAGTGAAAATGTTTCTTTAAGAGATTAAGTCATAAAGAAATAGTTGGAAGATGCTGAGATAAGAGAGAGAAAGAGATAGAGTAGCGGGAGAGAAGGAGAAAGAAGAGAGAGAGAGAGAGAGAGAGAGAGAGAGAGAGAGAGAGAGAGAGAGAGAGAGAGAGAGAGAGAGAGAGAGAAAGAGTGGCAAACAGAAGCGGCAGGAGGATGCTCAGAAGGAAGATGCTGGGGTGAGAGGCATCAGGACTTTATCTCATTCAGGATGCATCTCTGGTTAGTGTTTGGGGGGGCGGGAGGGGGGACTGTGAAGAGGGTGGTAGAGGAAGAGGAATAGTGGGGGGGGAGAGGGGGAGGGGGGAGGGAGAGAAAATGGGGAGAGAGGGAGGAGGTGAAGGATGAAGAGGAAGTAGAAAAGGAAAGAGAGAAAAGAAGGGAAGAGTAGAGAAGAGAGAGAGAAAGGGGGGATATGGAGAGGGAGAAGTTGAAGGAGAGGGAGAAAGAAAAAGAGAAGTATAAGAGAGAGAGAAAAAAAAGAGAGAGGGATGGAGAGACAGAGAGAGAGACAGAGAGAGACAGACAGAGACAGAAAGACATACACCCACCTACCCCAACCAAATCCCACACCCTCAGAAACAAACAAACAAACAAAAAAACAAAGATACCAAACCCTCACACCTACCACCACCACCACAAAAAAAGAGAAATAAATAACCAAAACCTCAAACTCAAAAAAACTTCACACCTACCACCACAAAATAAAAAAAATCGATAAATAACCAAAAACTCAAAAAAATATAAATAAATAAATAAATAAATAACCAAAAACTCAAACTCAAAAAAATAAAATAAAAAGTAAATAAAACTCACCCCCACTTTGCAAGCAGTAGACCTCCTCATCTCGCAAAACAGACAGACAGGCGGGCAGGCAGGCAAGCAGACACACAGACAGGCGGGCAAGCAGACCTCTCGTGACAAAGACAAACCGTACCTCAAGCCAGCATGCTAATAGAGAGGCCAGGTTGAGTGCAGGTGACCATATTAGGGGTGTCAAGGAGATACATGTTTTTTTTTTTTTTTTTTTTTTTTTTTTTTTTTTTTTTTTTTTTTTTTTTTGGGGGGGGGGCGGGGGAGGGGGGGTGTTCCCGACTCGTTAGAAGAGATGATTGGTTGAGGTGTCTTGCGATTTGATTTTTGTTAGTTTGTTTGTGTGTTTGTTTTTGAATGGTTGGGGGAAGGGAAGGTTTTGTGTTTTTGTTTTGTTTGTGTTTGTTTGCATGTTTTTATTTACTTTTTTTTTTGGGGGGGAGGAAGGGTTTTCTTTTTTGTTTTGTTTGTTTTGAATGTTTGGTGGGCAGGGAAGGATTTTGTTTGTGCTTATTGTTAATGTTTTTGTTATTTTCAAGTTGTTTACGTCAAGTTTTACACCAAATGACGGAATTATCAATATTATTCTGGCCTATGTAACTAAAAAAAAAAAAAAAAAAAAAAAAAAAAAAAAAAATCATGTCCCTATTTCTACCTTCATTTCTTTTCTTTTCTTTTTTTTTTCCCATCTTTCGTAATATCATCTTTATCCAATTTTATTCAATGCCTGTCCCTATTCCTACCTTTATTATTTTTCTTTCTTTTTTCTCTTTTTCCATTTATCATAATATCGTCCTTATTCAATTTTATTCAATGTCTGTCCCTATTCCTACCTTCATTATTTTTCTTTCTTTTTTCTCTTCAATCTCTCAAACCATCATCTTTTCATATTTTTTTCCCTTTTATCCTCTCCTCATAAATCATCATCTTCCTTCCATTTCCAACTTCCATTATCTCGACGCCTATAAACCCCCTTTTTCTTCGTATCTATCGCTGGTTTATCGCTGTTAACTTGTGTTCTTGTTTCGTATGCGTCTGTTGCAGTGCACCTTGTTCTCGCTATCTGCATAACAAGCCAAGCGACGCTGTTGCAAAAGCTGGCTGTGCAAGAACAAAATTATAGTGTTGTTCTGTTAATTTCTCTTTGTATTTTGTGTATTTTATTGTTTGTTTATTCTTGTGTTGTTGTGTTTTTTTGTTTACGTTTTGGATTTTTGTGTTTGTGGTTGTTGTTTTTGTTGATGATGATGTTATTGTTTTTATTGTTGTTATTGTTGTTGGTTTCTTTTAGTTTTTGTTGTTATTATTGTTGTTTCCGTTGTTGTTTTTGTTATTGTTGTTGCCAAACTATAGTGTTTCTGTTTTGTTGTTTTATTCTTGATGTTGATGATGATTTCGTATATCAAATGTCATTTTTTCTCTATTTTTGTTTTTTGTTGTTTTTTGTTATTTATTGTTGTCAAATGTTTTTCGTTTTGAGGTTGATTGTATTTTGTTGTTTTTTAAATTATTGCTGTTATTTTGTTTTTGCTGCTTTCGTTAGTTCGTTAGTTCTCTCTCTCTCTCTTCCTCCATCTATCCTTAGGCTATACGGTGTTTCAGAAAGGAGGAATAAGAGGAGAGGATGATAAAAATGGAGTAAAGGAAAAAGAAGAAAGGGGAGAGGGAACGAGGTTAGAGGAGAGAGAAGGGAAGGAAAGAGGGAAAGGGGAATGGAGAAGGGGAGGAAGGAAGAAGGACAGGAGAGGATATTATATATAAAAAAAAGAAAATGGAGGAGGGAGACAAAGATAAAAAGGGAGAGACAAGCGACTTGGAAGAGAGGAAGGTAATAGAAAGGAGAGGGAGAGACAGCGAGAGGGAGAGAGAAAGAGAAAGAGAGAGAGAGAGAGAGAGAGAGAGAGAGAGAGGAGAGAGGGAGAGAGGGAGAGCGAGAGGGAGAGGAGAGAGAGCGAGAGAGGTAGAGGGAGCGAGGGAGAGAGAGAGAGCGAGGGAGAGAGAGAGAGAGAGAGAGAGAGAGAGAGAGAGAGAGAGAGAGAGAGAGAGAGAGAGAGAGAGGAGAGAGAGAGAGAGAGAGAGCGAAGGACAAAGTAACCAAAATTCGAAGAAGGAAAAGAGACATAGTGGAAGGTAAATAAAAAGAGAGGATGGAAAAAGAGAAAGAGTTTGCTGAGATACAAGGAAAGGAAGAGGAGAGGGAAGACGAAAAGGGGATAATTGTGGAGGGAGAAAAAGGAAGAACGGGTGAAGGTGAAGAAGGAGGAGAGAGAAGATAAGAAGGTGGAGGAAGAGAGGGAGAGGGAGAGAGAGAGTTTGAGAGGAAAGAGAGAGAGAGAGAGAATTTGAGAAGAAAGAGAGAGAGAGAGAGAGAGAGAGAGAGAGAGAGAGAGAGTGATATCAAGAGAGAGAGAGAGAGAGAGAGAGAGAAGAGAGGAAGCGAAAGCAAGAGCGAAAGCGAGAGAGACAGAGACAGAGAGAGAGAGTGAGAGAGAGGGGGGGAGGGGAGAGGTTGGAGGCAGGTAAGCAAAGCCTCCTTCCGGGTAGATCTTAAAACTTAAGATGTTGGCTCCTTTCTGCCTCGCGAGTCTCCTTGCAAATGCCTCGCTGCTAAGAGGGGGGAGGGGGATGGAAGGAAGGGGGGAGGGGAGGGGGAAGGAGGGAAGGAATAGGAGGAGGGAAGGAGTGGTAGAGAGGTAGGAAAGAAGGGAGGGGGTGGTGAAGAGGGAGGGAAGGAAGAGGGAAGGAGTGGTAGAGAGGTAGGAAGGAAGGCGAGGAGGAGGGAAGGAGGGAAAGGAAGGGAGGGAGTGGAGGGGGAAGGAGGGAGGGGATTGGTTGAGAGGGAAGGGGAGTGGTGGAGAGGAATGGAAGAAGGAAAGAGTGATGGAGAGGTAGGTAGGAAGGAAGGAAGGGAAGATATGGGGGAGGAGAGGAAGGAAGGAAGGGAAGGAGGGAGAGGGGTGGGAGGAGAGATAGGTAGGAGGAAGGAAGGAAGAAAAGGAGGGAGAGGGGAGTAATGGAAAGAGAGAAAATAAGGAAGGGAGGAAGAAGGGAAGCGTGGAGATAAGAAAGACGGCCAGAGAGGAAAAAAAGAAAGAAGAAATATTAGAAAGACGGCCAGAGAGGAAAGAAGAAAGAAGAAACATATCGTAACTACACGAATACCTTCTCGCGAGCATGAGAATACACCCCTTAAGATAAACAAACCTTCATGAATATCTCTTCTTCGGACACATACAAGACACACGCTATAAACAGACCCAATACACAGCCTAATATTAGCGCAGAAGCCCAAGGAATCTCACACCACAAGGGCCGTGACTCCTTGGCTGAGCTCGCCGACTCTCGAACACCTAAACATGACCGAGAGTGTTTTAAAACTCGTGCAAATTTGACAAGGCTGATTTATGAGGGAAGGGGGAGGGAGGGCTATGAGGGAGGGAGGGGAGTTGGGGGGGGCTATGAGGGAGGGAGGGGAGGGAGGAGAGTTAAGGGGGGCTATGAGGGAGGGAGGGAAGGAAGGAGAGTTAGGGGGGGGGCTATGAGGGAGGGAGGGGAGGGAGGAGAGTTATGGAGGGGAGGAGGGAGAGGGAGGAAAGGGAAGGAGGGAGGAAGGAGGTGGAGAGTTAGGGAGGGGTAAGGGGAAGGAGGGGGGAAGGGAGGGAGGGTGAGGAGAGCTGGGGAGGGGGAAAGGGAAAGAGGGGAGGAAAGGAGGAGGGAGGGGGAAGGGAAGGAGGGAGGGAGGGGGG
>NC_091556.1:45456737-45459237 GCF_042767895.1 Penaeus vannamei | reverse complement strand
ATAATGATAGTAATGACAATTTTAATGATGATGGTAGTAATGATAATCATGATAAAGAAAATTACAATGATAATCATGATAACAATTAACAACGAAGATAACCTCAAATAACAACAAACCAACAACAACAACAACAACAACAACAACAACAACAACAACAACAAAAACAACAACATCAACCACTACAATAACACGATAAAACCTCGCGACTTGAAGGAATAAGAGAAACGAGAAATTTAAAAAGAGAGAGCGAGCGAGCGAAAGCAAGTCCCTGTGGATAATTGGGTGCATATGACCGAGCCGAGGAGGAGCCCGGGCCAGCCGCTCCCCAGCCTTGGCCAGGGAGCCTCCGGGGACGCACGCAATTACACGCAGGTGGGCGTGTGCGTGAGATGCGGGGGACACGGGGCCAGGTCTGGTGAGGTGGAGAGGGAGATGGAGAGGGAGTGAAGGGAGGGAGGTGGAGGGAAGAGAGGGAGGTGGAGAGGAAGGGAGTGAGGAAGAGGGATAGGGAGTGAGGGGGAAGAGAGGGAGGGGAAGGGAGAGAGGTGGATGAAAGAGAGAGAGAGGAAGGAAGAGAGGTAGAGGAAAGAGTTGGAGGTGAAGACGGAATGAGATGGAGAGGGATAGGGAGTGAGGGGGGAAGAGAGGGAGGGAGGTGGAGAGGGAGTAGGGGAGGGAGAGAGGTAGAGGGAAGAGAGGAAGATGGAGAGGGATAGGGAGTGAGGGGGGAAGAGATGTAGAGGGAAGAGATGGAGCTGGAGAGGGATAGGGAGTGAGTAAGGGGAAGGGAGAGGGGTTGACGGAAGAGAGGGAAGGAGGTAGAGGATGAAGGGAGAGAGAATGAGAGGCTAAGAAAATAAAATACACGTAGCTAGACATGCTTGGGTGGAGAGGAAGATGAAGAGGGAGAGGGAGCCGGAGAAGAGGGAGAGGAGAAGGTAAATAAATGCGGGAGACACGTAGCCAGAACTTGTGTGTTGGAGAGGGAGAGAGAGAGAGAGAGTTAGTGAGGGGAGAGGCTGAAAGATGAGGTAGAATTAGGAAGTGGGAGAGAATGAGGAAATTCAAAGTTGGAGACACAGCCGGACATGGTGCGGTGGAGAGGAAGATGGAGAGGGACGGGGAGGGGAGGAAGGAGAGGGGCAGGAGAGGAGGAAGGAAGTAGAGGAGAGAGGGAGGAGGTAGAAGGGAGAGGAGGAGGAGAGAAGGAGGGAGAGGAAGAGACAGGGGCAGGAGAGGGAGGAGGGAAGGAGAGGAAGGAAGGAAGGAGAGGCGGCAGGGAGAGGGAGAGGAAGTAGAAGGAGGGAGGGAGGAAGGAGAGGGAGGAGGGAAGTAGAAGGAGAGAGGGGAGGAAGAGGAGAGGGAAGAGAAGTAGAGGGAGAGAGGAAAGGAGAGGGGCAGAGGAGGGAGGACAAGAGAGAAGGAAAGTGGCTTTAATGCAAGGAACAACTACTCAGACCGAGAGTAGGGTGGAGGGGAAGATTGAGGAGGGAGGGGGAGGGAGGGAGGGAGGAGAAGGAGGGAAGGAGGAGGGAGGGAGGGAGAGCAAGGAGAGGAAGGATAAGGGAGGAAATTTAATGCTGGAAACAACTACCCAGACCTGGCGAAGTGGGGAGGGGCAGGGAAGGAGGGAGGGAGGGAGAGATAAAGAGAAAAATGAATGCAGGAGACACCTAGGCAGTTCTGAGATGGAAGAAGATAAGAGAGAGAGAAAAAGACGAGAGAGGGAGACGGAGAGGGAGAGGAAGGCTAAGAGGGAAGGGTAATAAAGGTGGGGGGAGGGAAGGAAGGAGGAAGAGGGAGAGGAGGAGAAAAATAAATGCAGGAGACACTGATCTGAGATGGAAGATGAAGGGGAAAGAAGAGAATAGAGATAGGGAGAGGAAGGGGAAGAGGAAAAGAGAGAGGAAAATAAAGAGGGGGAAATTGAGGAAGAGGGAGAAGGGGGAGAAAAGCGAAAAGGGAGAGAAAAAGTAATAATGAAGAAGAGGGAAAGATAGAAGGAGAGGGAGAGGCAAAAGGATGAGGATGAGAGGGAGAGAAAGAAAAAACAAATACAGAAGAGACCGCGCGAATTGGGAAGAAGAAGAAGAAGAAGAAGAAGAAGAAGAAGAAGAAGAAGAAGAAGAAGAAGAAGAAGAAGAAGAAGAAGAAGAAGAAGAAGAAGAAGAAGAAGGGAAGGAGAGAGAAGAGGAGGAGGAAATTAACACATTAGAAAAGGGAAGACGGAGAGAGAAGGGGAAGAAGCGAGGAAGAGAGGTTAGCGATGAACAAGAGACAGGGAAGGGGAGAGGGACAGTAAAGGGAAGAAGAAGAAGGAATATGAAGAAGGCGAAAATGAAGACGAAAAAGGAAAAAGAGAAAGAGAAAATAAAGAAGAATCGAAAAGTCAAGAGGAAGATCAAGAAATGAAAAAAGGAATGGACAAAATAGGAGAAGAAAGAGGAAGAGGCATAAGGGGGAATTAAGGATAGAGGGAGAGAAAGGAAAAATAACA
>NC_091556.1:45431737-45451737 GCF_042767895.1 Penaeus vannamei | reverse complement strand
AGGGAAGGTTGGAACGAGTTGAAAGGAGTGAGAGGGTTTGAAGGGAGGGAAGAGAGAGTGAGGGAAGGTGAGAGTGTGTAAGAGAGGGAGGGAGGGAGGAGGGAGATGGAGAGAGGGAGGAAGGGAAGGGAGGAAGGTTGGAAGGGAGTTTAAGGGAGGGAGAGGGTTTGAAGGAGGGAAGAGAGTGGCAAGAGGGAAGGGAAGGAGGGAATGAAGGAGGAGGATGGAAGTAGGGTAAGAAGAGAAAGGGAGGGAGGAGGAGGATGGGTTGGGAAGAAAGGAAGGAAGGGAGAGAGGGAAGAGACTAACGAAGGATAGTCAAGGATAGAGAATAAAAAGAGGGAATAAAGAGAGAGAGAGAGAGAGAGAGAGAGAGAGAGAGAGAGAGAGAGAGAGAGAGAGAGAGAGAGAGAGAGAGAGAGAGAGAGAGAGAGAAAGAGAAAGAGAGAGAGAGAGGCAAAGAGAGGACAGAAGGGAGATTTGTACTGTACTGTACGTGAGAGGAAGAGAAATATTTTTCCTTTGTAATGGCCGTAGCAATTCTGAGTATTCTTGTCTCCCTCGTTAGCGAGTGAGGGAAGAGGAGGAGGAGGGTGGGAGGAGGAGGAGGGAGAGGAGGAGGAGAAGGAGGGGAAGAGGAGGAGGAGAAGGAGGAGGAGGAGGGAGGGGGAGGAGTGGAGGAGGAGAGAAGGAGAGGAGGGAGAGGGAGTAGTAAGGAAGAGGGGGAGTGGGAGGGGAAGAGGAGGAGGGAGGAGGAGGTGGGAGGGAGGGAAGGGGAGGAGGAGGAAGGAGGAGGGAGGAGAGGGAGGAGGAGGAGGAGGAGAGGGAGTGGGAGGGAGGAGAGGGAGTAGTAAGGAAGGGGGAGTGGGGAGGAGGGAGGAGGGAGAGGAAGGAGGAGGAGGAGGAGGAGGGGAAGAGGAGGAGGAGGGTGGGAGGGGAGGAAGAGGGAGGAGGAGGGGATAGAGGGTAAGGAGGGGGAGGAAGGGATGGAGAGGGAGGAGTGGAGAGGGAAGAGGAGGAGTAGGAGGAAGGGGGAGGAAGGGGGAGGCGGAGAGGGAGGAGGAGGGGGAGAGAAGGGAGGGAAGAGGAAGGAAGGAAGGAAAGAGAGGGAGGAAGGGGAAGAGGAGGAGGAGGGGGAGGAAGAGGAGGAAGAAGGGATGGAGGTAAAGGAGGGGGAGGAAGGGGAAGAGGAGGAGGAGAAGAAGAGGGAGGAGAAGGAGGAGGGGGAGGAAGGGAAAAAGAAGGAGATGATGCTGTCTTCTGGCCAGTTGCTTTCCTCCGCGACTTTGACCCCAACATGCTGATCCTGGTACCAACTCATGGGTCCGAACACGGGACTTCGCGATGTTAAAACCAACTCTGAGCTATGACATCTCTATCTATGTCTATCCATCTATCTATCTGTCTCTCTGCATCTTACTATTCGTCTATCTATCTATTTGTCTGCATATAACTAACTATTTGTTTATCTATCTATCTGTCTATCTGCATCTATTTTTGTATATATTTATCTTTATGTCTATTTATACCTATCTACCTTTCTATCTATGCACTTATATATGTATATACCTACCTCCCTATCGATCTACCTACCTATCTATCTACTCTATCTAACTCCCTACCTACCTATCTGTCTATCTGCTTTGTCTATATACCTATCTATCTATCTATCTACTCTATCTATATACCTAACTCCCTACCTACACACCCACCTCTCCTCCCTCCCTCCTTCCCCTCCTCACTACCCACCTCTCCCTCCCTCCTCTCTCCTCCCTACTACCTCCCTCCCTCCCTCCCTACCCACCTCCCACCCTCCCTCCCTCTCTCCCCTCCTCCTTCCCTCCCTACCCACCTCCCTTCCTCCTACCATATCCCCTCTCCCTCCTTCCCACTCCCCTACCTACCTCTCCTCCCTCCCTCCCTCCTCCCTCCCTCTATCTCCCCCCACACCCCACTCCACCCCCACCGCCACACCTGAGACGAAGCCACAGGTGACCCCACCACCACCCCCTCCCCCCACACCCCACCCCTCCGCTGCCCGTCCGGCCACGAAGATCTCTCTCTCCCCCCCCCGGCCACTTCTCAACCTCCCAATCGGTCTTGATCCGTCGGCCTCAATTTGTCGCTCCTCGCCCGGACGTCTTGCGAGTCAACGTTGGGGCCGAGGTGTTTGGGGTCGTATGTTTGTTCGGCTTTGGGGCTTGAGGGGCGGGGCGGGGCGAGGCGTGGTCTGTGTGTTTTTTCTTTCTTTCTTTCTTTTTCGTTGATGCTTTTTCTTATTCTTATTCTTCTCTTTCTTCGTCGTCGATGCCTTTCTTCTTCTTCTTCTTTGTCGTCGCCGTCGATGTCTTTCTTATTCTTATTCTTATTATTCGTCGATTCCTTTCTTCTTCATCTGCTTCTTGTTTTTTTCCTTCTTCTTCTTCTTTTTTTTTGGGGGGGGTATGGATTTTTGGTCCGTTGGGCGTGGTCTTTTTCTCTCCCTCTCTTCCTCCTTCGTTTCTTTCCACTGTCCCTTCCTCCCTCCCTCTTTTTCTTAGTCTGTTTGCGTGTTTGTCTCTTTATCTTTCTCTTTTTCTCTTTCGTCTTCTCTTACTCCTTCACTTCCATCCGCTGTCTTCCTCCCTTCCTTTATGCTTCCCCCTCTCCTTCTCCCTCTCTCTCCTCCCCTGCTCACTACTCCTCCCTCTCCCCCCTCCTCCTCCCTTCCTCATCCCTCTTCCTCCTCTCTTCTTCCTTTCCATTCTTTCTTCCCTCTTTCTCTGCTCGGAAGACCCGTCGCGTTAAACATATCCAAGTACGAAAAGAGACACAATTTTCTTTCTCTCCCTTCCCTCCCCTCCCTCCCTCTCTCCCTCCCTCCCTCCCTCCCTCTCCCTCTCCTCTCTCTCTCTCTCTCTCTCTCTCTCTCTCTCTCTCTCTCTCTCTCTCTCTCTCTCTCTCTCTCTCTCTCTCTCTCTCTCTCTCTCTCTCTAAATTTTGCGAGACCCAACGAATATTCGTATATACAGACATGCACATACATGAAAGCATATCTATCAGATATACATCTATCTACCCATCAATACGATAGATAAGCATGTCTAGACTAATAAGACATCAATTTATTTCCTTATTTATTTCGTTGTATATGCCCGTCCGCATAATGAATGTTCATAAGGTCGAAAATCGCACTATATTAACATAAACCGACCGACCTAAACGACTCCCATGAAACCCGCAATAACTCCTTTTACACGCCGTCCCAAACACGTGATTTCCAAGTAAGTTATCTTATCGACTGACCTCTTGTGACCTCTCTTGACCTTTTTTTAAATATAAACCAAGTAAGTTGTCTTATCGACTGACCTCTCTTGACCTTTTTTTATATAAACCAAGTAAGTTGTCTTATCGACTGACCTCTCTTGACCTTTTTTATATAAACCAAGTAAGTTGTCTTATCGACTGACCTCTCTTGACCTTTTTTTATATAAACCAAGTAAGTTGTCTTATCGACTGACCTCTCTTGTGACCTCTCTTGACCTTTTTTATATAAACCAAGTAAGTTGTCTTATCGACTGACCTCTCTTGTGACCTCTCTTGACCTTTTTTATATAAACCAAGTAAGTTGTCTTATCGACTGACCTCTCTTGACCTTTTTTAAATATAAACCAAGTAAGTTGTCTTATCGACTGACCTCTCTTGACCTTTTTTATATAAACCAAGTAAGTTGTCTTATCGACTGACCTCTCTTGACCTTTTTTATATAAACCAAGTAAGTTGTCTTATCGACTGACCTCTCTTGTGACCTCTCTTGACCTTTTTTTATATAAACCAAGTAAGTTGTCTTATCGACTGACCTCTCTTGTGACCTCTCTTGACCTTTTTTATATAAACCAAGTAAGTTGTCTTATCGACTGACCTCTCTTGTGACCTCTCTTGACCTTTTTTATATAAACCAAGTAAGTTGTCTTATCGACTGACCTCTCTTGACCTTTTTTATATAAACCAAGTAAGTTGTCTTATCGACTGACCTCTCTTGACCTTTTTTATATAAACCAAGTAAGTTGTCTTATCGACTGACCTCTCTTGACCTTTTTTATATAAACCAAGTAAGTTGTCTTATCGACTGACCTCTCTTGTGACCTCTCTTGACCTTTTTTATATACACCAAGTAAGTTGTCTTATCGCCTGACCTCTCTTGACCTTTTTTAAAATATAAACCAAGTAAGTTGTCTTATCGACTGACCTCTCTCGTGACCTCTCTTGACCTTTTTTATATACACCAAGTAAGTTGTCTTATCGACTGACCTCTCTCGTGACCTCTCTTGACCTTTTTTATATACACCAAGTAAGTTGTCTTATCGACTGACCTCTCTTGTGACCTCTCTTGACCTTTTTTTTATATAAACCAAGTAAGTTGTTTTATCGACTGACCTCTCTTGTGACCTCTCTTGACCTTTTTTTATTGATATAAACCGAAGGAGAGTGTGAAACGAAACACGTCATTACAGGGGGGGGGGGCGTATTGGGATAATTGAGATTGTCGAGATTACTGTATTTATCACTTATAAAGCTGGCTGTTCTATGTGCGTTTGGCACGAATCCCGTTGACAAAGGGAATTTGGATGCGGTGGTACCAAAAGGAAGTGGTTTTATTATTGTTATTATTATTATGTTGTTGTTGTTGTTGTTATTTTTGTTGGTGTTTTGTTGTTTTGTTGCTGTTGTTGTTGTAGTTGTCGTCGTCGTCGTCGTTGTTGTTGTTGTTTTGTTGTTGTCGTTGTTGTCGTCGTCGTTGTTGTTGTTGTTTTGTTGTTGTCGTTGGTGTTGTTTTGTTGCTGTTGTCGTTGTTGTTTTCTTGTTCTTGTTGTTTTGTGGTACCGAGACTAGAGTGAGACAGGTTGAGTCTAGAGTGAGTAAGGATGATTTCGGTCAAAGGTGAAGTGAGTGTGAGTAAATTTGAGTAAAAGTGAGTCAAGAGTCAATAAGGCAAATTTCGGTCAATAGCGATTCGAATTTGAGTAAAACTGAGTCAAGAGTGAATCACGCGAGGAGACACGAGTCAAGAGTAAGAGAAATTTCGGTCAAGGGTGAATCGAAATTGAGTAAAATTGAGTAAGACTGAATCAAGAGTAAGGGAAATTGAGTAAAATTGAGTAAGAGTGAATCAAGCGAGGAGACACTGAGTCAAGAGTGAGTCAAGAGTAAGGGAAATTTCAGTCAAATGTGAATCGAATCTGAGTAAATCTGAGTAAGACTGAATCAAGAGTAATGGAAATTGAGTAAGACTGAATCAAGCGAGGAGACACTGAGTCAAGAGTGAGTCAAGAATAAGGGAATTTCCAGTCAAATGTGATTCGAATTTGAGTAAAACCGAATAAGACTGAATCAAGACAAGAGTAGACACCGAATCAATCTTTGAGTCAAAATATGATTCACCAATTTCTCTCCTCTGCCATCACGCATGTCCGATTCTCATAAAGACAAACTACGCTAAGAAACGACTCTCTCCCATGCTCGCTTTTAGAGGAAATGTGTGAAAAGGGTCTTTGTTATTATTTAAGAAACGAAGAGGAGGAAGAGGCAGCCATATGCAATCACAAGGACAGGGTGATTTATGTTATTTTTTGGGGTTTACTTTTGGTGGTGATATGGCGGTTCTGCGTGTGGGGAGTCGGGGTCTCTCTTTCTTTCTCTCTTTCTTTCTTTCTTTCTCTCTTTCTTTCTTTCTTTCTTTCTTTCTTTCTTTCTTTCTTTCTTTCTTTCTTTCTTTCTTTCGTTCTTTCTTTCTTTCTTTCCCTCTTTCCTTCCCTCTTTCCTTCTTTCTATCTTTCTCTCTTTCTTTCTTTATCTTTCTCTCTTTTCTTTCTTTCTTTTTCTCTTCCTTCCTCTCTCTTTCTTTCTTTCTTTCTTTCTTTCTTCTCTTCTCTTTCTTTCTTTCTTTCTTCTCTCTTTCTTTCTTTCTTTCTTTTCTTTCTTTCTTTCTTTTCTCTTCTCTCCTTTCTTTCTTCTCTCTCTCTCTCTCTCTCTCTCTCTCTCTCTCTCTCTCTCTCTCTCTCTCTCTCTCTCTCTCTCTCTCTCTTCCTTTCTCTCTCGTTCTTTCTTTATCTCTCTCTTTCGTTCTCTCTCTCTCGTTCTTTCTTTCTTTCTTTCTTTCTTTCTCTCTCTCGTTCTTTCTTTCTTTCTCTCTCTCTCGTTCTTTCTTTCTCTCTCTCTCTCTCTATCGTTCTTTCTTTCTTTCTCTGTCTCTCTCTCTCGCGTTCTCTCTCTCTCTCTCTCTCTCTCTCTCTCTCTCTCTCTCTCTCTCTCTCTCTCTCTCTCTCTCTCTCTCTCTCTCTCTCGCTGTCCTCTTTCTCTCTCTCTCTTTCTCTCTCTCTCTGTTTCTTTGTCTCTTTCTCTTTTTCTCTCTTTATCTCTTTCTCTCTCTCTCTCTCTCTCTCTCTCTCTCTCTCTCTTTCTTTCTTTCTTTCTTTCTTTCTTTCTTTCTTTCTAATCTCTCTCTCTCTCTCTCTCTCTCTCTCTCCCCCTCTCTCTCACTCTCTATCTCTCTCTCTCTCTCTCTCGTTATTTCTCTCTCTCTCTCTCTTTCTTGCTTCTCTCTCGTTATTCTCTCTCTCTCTCTCTCTCTCTCTCTCTCTCTCTCTCTCTCTCTCTCTCTCTCTCTCTCTCTCTCTCTCTCTCTCTCTCTCTCTCACTTTCTTTCTCTTCTCTCTCTCTCGCTGTCCAATCTTTCTCTCCCTCTGTCCCTCCCTCTCTTCCCCATCCTCACCTCAACCCTCTCCCTCTCCCTCCCAACCCACTCTCCCTCCCATCCCCCTCCAACCTTCTCCCTCTCCCTCCCTCCTCCTCCCTCCATTCTCCCTCTCCCTCCTTCTCCCTCTCCACTCTCTCCTCTCCCTCCCTCTCCCTCCCTCCTTCTCCTCCACCCTCTCCCCACCTCCCTCCTTCTCCCTCTCCTCTCTCTTCCTCTCCCTCAACCCTCTCCCTCCCCATACCCTCTCCCTCTCCCTCTCCCTCCCCCCTCTCCCCAAACTTCATCCTCTCCCTCTCCCCTCTCCCTCCCTCCTTCTCCCTTCTCCCTCTCCCTCCCCTCTCCCTCTCTCCTCCCCTCCACCTTCTCCTTCCCTCCCACCCCCTCTCTCCTCCAACCCTCTCCCTCTCTCTTCCTCCCCTCTCCCCTCCCCTCCCTCCCCCCCACCCACCCTCTCCCTCTCCCTCTCCCTCTCCTCCCCCCTCTCCCAACTCCTCTCCCTCTCTCCTCTCCCTCCCACCTCCCATCCCCCCCTTCTCTCCTCCCCCCACCCACCCCCTCCTCCTCCCTCTCCCTTTCTCTTCCTTCCCCCTCCAACCTCTCTTCCTCCCCCCACCCCACCACCCATCCCTCTCCCAACCCTCTCCTCTCCAACCCTCTCTCCCATCCCTCTCCCTCTCCCTCTCCCCCCCTCTCCCTCTCCCTCTCCCTCACCAAACTTCATCCCCTCACGAAACTTCACAAGCCCGGAAACTTCCCGGTTTATGAATCCATTTGCTTAAAACCCTCCTCGCGAGAGTTGAAACTTCTTCAGACATTTTAACTCGGGGTTCGGACTCCCGGTGGCGCTCCCTTGGCACTCCGGTGGCACTCCGGCTAAAGTGAACGGCGGCGGAATGACCGCTTATTCTCCGGCGAGTAATAAGGGAGAGAGGGAAGGCACTGGGGGAGAAGGGAGGAGGGAGGGTGAGGGTGAAATGGGGAGGGAAGAGAAGGAGTGGAGGAAAGGAAGGAGCGAGGAGGAGGAGAGAGGTGGCGTGTGGAGGGAGGGGGAGAGGTAGGAAGGAAGAAGAGGTGGTGGTGGAGGAGGAGGGTGGTAGGGGGAAAGGAAGAGAAGGAAGGGGTGGAGGAGGAGGAGGAGGGAGAAGGAAGAAGGGAGGAGGGAGGAGTAGGAGGGAGGAGGGAGGAAGGAGTGGTGGAGGAAAATGAGAGAGAGAGAGAGAGTGAGAGAGAGAGAGAGAGAGAGAGAGAGAGAGAGAGAGAGAGAGAGATGCGGTGGTGGGGGAGGGGAGGAGGAAGAGAGAGAGAGAGAGAGAGAGAGAGAGAGAGAGAGAGAGAGAGAGAGAGAGAGAGAGAGAGAGAGAGAGAGAGAGAGGGAGGAGGAGTGGTGGGAAGGAAAATGAGAAATGGGGAGTGGAGTGGTAAATGCATAAAAATGAGAATGAAGTAAGAAGGGGGAAGATAATACGATAGAGAAGAAGGTGGGAGAAAGAAAATAAAAAATGGGGGTGAAGTGGTAAATGCGTAGAATGAAAATACGAGGAAGAGGAGGAATAGGAACAGATTAACAACAGTGATAAGAAATCACAAAAGAGGAAAACCGAGATACGAAAAAGAGAAGAGAGGATAAAATGCGAAATGTGATAATGAAAAACGAGAAATGAAAATATGGAATCGTATACCATGCATACTTCTTGTAGAAAGTGTAGAGGAGGTAACATATTGTAATAGATGATTTATTAGAAAGATAGGATTTTAAAAAAGTATAAGAGAAGGAGGGGAGAGAGAGAGAGAGAGAGAGAGAGAGAGAGAGAGAGAGAGAGAGAGAGAGAGAGAGAGGACGAGGGAGGAAGAGAGAGAGAGAAAGAAAGAAAGAAAGAAAGGAAAAGAAAAAAAAAGCTTAACAAATCCCAACAGATTGAGAAAAAAGAAAAGATACAAGATTACATAACCGATTGCAATAAGCAGAGAATATTGCAGAACAGAGAGCAAGATAGAAAAAAAATACAGAATAACCAATACGAAAAGAGACGAAAAAAAAAAATGCTCATATAGATTGAATTGATTAAATCGAATAAATGGTGGAAGTTGACAAAGACTTAATGATTGCAATGACTGACAAGTCGAACCTGATAATAAGATTACAAAAGGGAAGCATAAAGAACTCAGTAATGATCGCCGGAAGTGACAGGAAAGACAAAGACATACGAAAGGACGAATGTTACATAAAAAGAGAAAATTGGAGATAATTTGTGATAGCCACTGCGACGACGGAAGAAAGATGGAGAAAAGGAGAAATGATGAGAAGTAGAGTATTAGACAGATGTGATGAAAGATGACGTGGAGAGAGAGAGATGGGATGAGAGGATGATGGAGGGAGAGAGAGAGAGAGGATGATGGAGGGAGGGAGAGAGAGAGAGAGAGAGAGGATGATGGAGGGAGAGAGAGACGAGAGAGAGACGAGTGGATGAGGGAGAGAGAGAGAAAGAGGGAGAGAGAGAGAGAGGGGGGGGGGTCAGACAGACAAACAGACTGACAAGAGAGAGTCAAGAGATGAGAGAGAGAGAAAGAGGGGGGGAGTGAAGGGAGAGATGATTAGAGAGGGAAGGAGAGGATGAGGGAGGGAGGGAGAGAGAAAGAGAGAGAGAGGATGGATGGAGGGAGAGAGAGATCCCAAAATATAGAGAAATAAAACAAGTGGATGAGGGAACCATAAAAAGAGAGAGAGAGAGAGAGAGAGAGAGAGAGAGAGAGAAAGAGAAAGAGAGAAAAAAAAAGGGGAAAGACCCCAGGAAATAACGATTAGAGAGGGAAGGAGAGAGGATGAGGGAGGGAGGGAGAGAGAAAGAGAGAGAGAGGTGGGGGAGATGCAAACAGACTGACACAAGTAGGTAAGGAAGGCAGAACATATATAGGAAAAAAAATAAAAGGGGGGGCCCTCCCTCAAAACCTAGAGAAAGAAAACAATCTCCCCCTCTCCATAACCTTTCCCACTTCTCCCTTATCAACAGAGAAAGAAAGAAAGAGATAGAGAGAGAGAGAGAGAAAAAAAATGAAAGACCCCAGGAAATAAATTGATAAATCCTATAATATCGACGACCCTCCCTCCCCTCCTACCCCTCCCCCCTGTCCCCCCCCTCCTCCTACCCCTCCCCCCCTTCGTCCTCTCCTCTCCCCTCCCTACCCTCCCCCTCCTACCCCTACCCCTCCTACTCCCTTTCCCCCTCCCCTCCCTACCCTCCCTTCGTCCCCTTCCTCACCCCTCCTCCCTTCGTCCCCTCTCTCTCTCCCCTCCTACCCCTCCCCCCTTCGTCCCCTTCCGATAGATGCGCCTCGGACGTGTCTCCTTCCACAGCTTCTTCTCAAGATGTTGCCTCGAGACGTGATCACCTAAAGGAACAAAGGGCAGGATCTTGACAGAGTCCTTTGGCCGTCTCTTCTCATTTCGCTTTTTTCTTCTTCTCTCTCTCTTTCTCTTCTCTTTTTTTCTTTCTCTCTATCTCTGTCTCTTTTTCTCTTTTGCTCTGTCTCTATCTCCGTCTCTTCTCTCTCTCTATCGCTGTCTCTTCTCTCTCTCTCTGTCTCTCTGTCTGTCTGTCTGTCTGTCTGTCTGTTCGTCTGTCTTTCTTCTCTCTCTCTCTCTCTCTCTCTCTCTTCTCTCTCTCTCTCTTTCTCTCTCTCTCTCTCTCTCTCTCTCTCTCTCTCTCTCTCTCTCTCTCTCTCTCTCTCTCTCTCTCTCTTTCTCTTTGTTGTACGTTCTTTCCAAGAAGGGGAAATTTGATGGCAAGGAAAGAAGAAAGGAAGCCTTTGTGTGTGTGTGTGTGTGTGTGTGTGTATGTGTATGTATGTATGTGTGTGTGTGTATCTGTGTCTGTGTCTTTGTTTTTTTTTTTTTGTTTGTTTGTTTCTTTCTCCGGTTATCACTTTTTATTTGCATTCTCATCATACTTGTCTTTTCTTTCCTTTCTTTTCTTTGTATTTCCCTAACTTCATTCTTACCTTCCTCGCTCCTTCCATCCTTCCTTTTATCACACATTATCTCATCTCTTCCTTTTCCTTTTTGTCCTCCCTTCCTTCCCTCCTTACTTTCTATTTCCCCCTCTTCCCTTCTTTCTTTCTTTTCCTCCTTCCCTCCCTCCTTTCTTGTCTTCCTTTCATCCTTCTATCCCTTCCTTTTTTCTTTTCTTCCTTCCTTCCTTCTTCCTTCCCTCTCTCTTTTCATCATTCCCACCTTCCTTTCTTCCATCCTTTCTGCCTTCTCTCCCTTTCTTGTCTTCCTTTCATCCCTCTATCCCTTCCTTCCTCCCTCTATCCCTACCATCTCTCCTTTGTTCCTACCCATGCATGGAATACCGACTATGGTTTTGAGGATCGGAAAGAAGAAGAAGAAGAAGAAGAAGAAGAAGAAGAAGAAGAAGAAGAAGAAGAAGAAGAAGAAGAAGAAGAAGAAGAAGAAGAAAAAGAAAAACAGTAGCCAAGATGTTTTCAAAATTCATATTAAGTTGGATAGAATGTGGATGAAAATTGAATAAGGAGGAAATTTAATAGAATTGGTATTTTTAAAATTAAATTTGATAAAAACAAATATAGGAAAAGTATTGTTAAAAAGGGAAATTGTGTAAAGTAGACAAAATAAATAATATAACAAGAAATAATTAAATAAACGAAAGACCGACATAAAATAGATGAAATAAACGACATCACTAGATAAGAATACAGAGAACGAAACAGAGAGAAGAGACAGAAATAAACCTGGACGAATATAGCAACCAAAGCAAACAGGACATTAACGGAGGAGGCGAAGAGAGAGACGGATAAAGATCAAACACAGACGAAGGACGATAAACAGAGGCAAAGGGTTTCGGCGGATTTGCATGACGAACAGGTGGGCGGCAGCTGGTGGAGGTGGGGGGGGACGGAGAGGAGGAGAGGTGGAGGTGGGGGGAGGTTTGGAGGGTACCGTAGAAAGGAGGGTGGAGGTAGGGGAGGAGGGGGGGGACGGGAGGAGATGGAGGTGGAGGAGAGGAAGGGAGGTGGAGGTGGAGGGGGTGAAAGGGAGGGAGGAGGAGGTGATGAAGGGAAGGGTGGAGGTAGAGGAGGAGGAGGAGGTTGTGATAGGGGGAAGGGAGTTGACAGGAGGTGGAGGGGGAGGAGGGTACAGGAGGAGGTGAAAGGAGAGAGGAGGGAGGTGGGGCTGGGGGGAGGGGTGGAAGAATTGGAGGTGGGGTGGAAGGTGGGAGGGGGTGGACGGGAGGAAGAGGGGGTTGTGATAGGGGGGACGGGAGGTGGAGGAGGAGGAGGTGGGTTGGAGGTGGGGTGGGGGGACGGGAGTTGGAGGTGGGGGGAGGGGGGACGGGAGGTGGAGGTGGGGGAGGGGGGAACGGGAGGTGGAGGTGGGGGGGAGGGGGGGAACCGGGAGATGGAGGTGGTGGGGGAGGGGGGGAACGGGAGGTGGGGTGGGGGGACGGAGGTGGTGGGGGGTGGGGGGAGGGGGGAGAGGTGGAGGTGAGGAGGGAGGAGGGGGAACGGGAGGAGGAGGAGGTGGGGAGGGAGGAAGGAGGAGGAGGTTGTGGGGATAGGGGGAAGGGAGGAGGAGAGGAGGGAGGAACGGGAGGTGGAGGAGGAGGTGGGGTGAAAGGAAGGAGGAGGAGGAGGGGTTGTGATACGGGGACGGGAGGAGGAGAAGGAGGAAGAGGAGGTGGGGGAGGGGAAGAGGGAGGGAGGAGAGGAAGGCGGAGGGATGTGTGATAGGGGAAGGGAGGTGGAAGAGGAGGAGGGTAGTAGGGGAAGAAGCAGGAGGAGGGTAGGAGGGGAAGAAGGAGGAGGGGGAAGCCATGACAGGTGAGGGGCAGCTCATAGAGAGGGACAGGTCGACAGCTGAGAAACGGCGACGAAGCGCGAGGTGAGAAACAGATGGTTCTGGCAAAAGGACAGGTGGTGAAGGGGGTGGGCGGGGGGGGGGGTGAAACAGGTGGTTTTGAAAGGGGATGGGGGATAGGGGGAGGGTGATGGAGTGTAGGGGAGGGTGGGAGAGGGAGAAAATGTCCTATCTGCAAAAAGGGAGGGAGTGGGAGACAGGCAGACTAGCAGACAGTGCTTGAGAGGAAGATAGATAGATAGATAGTCAGAGAGAGAGAGACAGGCAGACAGACAGACAGAGACAGACAGACAGACAGACAGACGGAGAAACAGAGAGAGATATAGAAGTAAGCAGATATACAGACAGAGAATGAGGCAAACAGAGAGAGAGAGAGAGCGAGAGAGAAAGAAAGTAAGAGAGAGAGAGAGAGAGAGAGAGAGAGAGCGAGAGAGAGAGAGAGAGAGAGAGAGAGAGAGGGAGAGAGAGAGAGAGAGAGTGGGGGGATCGAAAGAGAGAGAAAGAGGAATCGAAAGGGAGAGAAAGAGAGAGAGAGAGAGAGGAATTCGAAGAGAAAGAGAAAAGAGAAAGAGTAAGAGAGAGAAAGAGAGAGAGAGAGGGTGCGTGACACCAACAAGAAAACGAGGAGACCCCCAGCTAGTGCACAAGTGAGGTACATGCACGGAAAGTCGCATGCAGAGTCAACATCCTGGGGTCACCTCATGAAGCTCTCCGTCCAAATCTTCTGCTCGCTCACGCACGCACGCACGCACGCACGCACGCACGCACGCACGCACGCACGCACGCACCCCCCCCCCCGGTGTCTCAGAATAGAACCTCGAGTTGAAAGTAGTTTTAGTCTTTAGAGTCCGTTCGCATTTACTTAATGGGGCAATTTGTTATGGAAAATTCAATTTTGAAAAGGTAGAAAAAAATATAGGTATGATTGTGGATAAACGTAGGAAAAATGGACGAATGGAATATCTAAAAAAAAATAAATGTGATTTTTTTTATCATGACTGAAAATTGCAAATGATTCCACATTACAGTATATCACATTAACCTTTCAAATATCGCAATTTTGTCAGAATTACGTCATTCAAATGAAAAACATGATTTCGAAACGGATCTCACGTCACCAAGATTTTTGTTTTGTTTTTGTTTTTGTTATTATTATTATTTCCATTATCATAGTTCTTCTATTTTCACGCTTCATGGGGGGGGAGAGGACAGAGGAAATGTTGAATTGGGGTCCACGCCGTCGGGACTCGGGTTCTTCTTCTTCTTCTTCTTCGTCTTCGTCTTCGTCTTCGTCTTCGTCTTCGTCTTCGTCTTCGTCTTCGTCTTCTTCTTCGTCTTCTTCTTCTTCTTCTTCTTCGTCTTCGTCTTCGTCTTCGTCTTCGTCTTCGTCTTCTTCTTCTTCTTCTTCTTGCTTTCTTTTCTGTGTTCAACATTTTCCTGTTTATGCTCATAGGAGTATTGAACAACAGGAGACCGCTACGTAGGATGGAGGGAAGGGAGGGGAAGAAGTGGAAAGGGAAGGAAGAAACAGAGAGAGACAGACACAGACACAGAGACATAGACAGAGACAGAGAGAGAAACAGAAATAGAAAGAGAGAAAGAAAACGAGAAAGAGAAAAAGAGAACAAGAAACAGAGAGAGACAGAGAGAGAGAATCCTCCGTAGATTATCAGAGGGGCTTAAAGGGACGAGCCAGATGGTGCCCGAGCCAGGTGGTGGAAAGGGCAGGTGGCATATGGGACGCGGAAGGCAGAGGTCGAGGGGAGAGAGAGAGAGAGAAGGGCGTAGGGAGAGGGAGAGGAGAGAGGGGGAGAGAGGAGGAGGAAGCGAGGCGTGAGGGGGAAGTTAGTTGGAGAGGGGGAGAGAGGAGGGGGAGGGGAAGGAGGGGGAGGGGGAAGTTCGTAGGAGAGGGGAGAGGGGAGGAGGAGAAGGAGGGTGAGGGGGAATTTAGAAGGAGAAGGGAGAGGGGAGAAAGGGAAAGGGGAGGGATGGGGGGGGTAGAGGGAGAGAGAATGGGAGAGAAGAAGAGAAGAGAAAAGAGAAGGGAAGGAGAAGAGGGATAAAGGGGTTAGACGAATAGTAAGTGGAGAGTCCTGATGGACATGAGAAAGAGAAGGAGAAAGGAAACCTGAGAGAGAGAGAGAAAGAGAAAGAGAGAGAGAGTTTAATATAATCTAAAAACCCTTATCATCTAATCTCTCCCCCTCTCCCTCTCTCCCTCTCTCATTTCATCACAACACCACCATCATCAACCACCCCGCCCCCCCTTCCACCCACCACCCTCTCCCCCCAATCATCACCCTAACCATCATCATCATCATCTTCCACTACGCATCATTATCCTTCCTGCCTCCTTCTTCTCATCTTCGCCATCTCCCTCAAGAGCACGAGCGAGACGAATCCGAAGACGAATCCGAGGAGCCAATCAGGGGAGCAGACGGGACTAATTGTTGGCGGAACTGGCAGTCGCCCCGGTGGAGGGAGGGAAGGGGGAGAGGGGAAGGTGGGAGAGGGGGAAGGAGGGATGGGGATGGGGAGAGGGAGGGATGGGGTGGGGGAGAAGGAGGGATGGATGGAGGGAAGGGAAGGGGAAGGGGGAAGGGGGAGAGGGAGAAGGGAGAAGGGGAAGGAGGGATGGAGGTGGGACGGAGGGGTGGGGGTTGGAGAGGGAGTGGGGGAGAGGGTGGGGGAGGAGAAGGAGGGAAGGGAGAGGGAGAGGAGGAGAGGTGGGAAGGAGAGGAGAGGAGAGGGAGAAAGGTGGGAAGGGGGAGGGAGAGGAAGAAGGGAAGGAAGGGGAGTTAGAGGGAAGGGGGAAGGGAGGGATAGGAAGAAAGGAAGAAGATTTGGAGGAGTGGAAGAGGTAGAAAGATGGGGTGGGGCGGGGGAGGAAGGAGAGGGAGAGGGAGCAAAAAGGGGAGGTCGGGGGAAGTAAAGGATGGAGAGTAGAAGGCAGACGAAAGAAAGGTATTAGAGAGGGGAAAGAGGGAAGGAGGAATTTATGGCGAAGAGAGGAAGAGGGAGAATGGAATAAAAAGGGAGAAAATGAGAAGAGTGAATTAGGGAGAAGAGAAAGAGAGCGATTGGTATCCGTAGGCGAGAAATACGACAGAAAACGGGAAACAAGATGGTTTCTGCGTCGTTGGAAAAGCAAAGGGGATATTAGGCTAAGAAATACAAAGGGATTGAGTCACGTTCAGATGCGTTCGAATAGTTACACAAATACGGAACCAGAGACGCAAGACAAACACGCACACACACGCACATAACCGCTATCCATACACGTACACCGAACCCTCACCCCACGCACATATACACCACCCCCCTCCCACACCTCCTTGCCCCTACCTCCCTTTCTCTACTCCCTCCCTCCCTTCCCTCCCTCCCCCAAAGCCACCTCCTTCCCCTTCCCCTTGCCTTTCCCTCCCCAAACACCTCCCTCCCCCTTACCTCTCCCTTCCCCCTTGCCCCCTCCCTTCTCCTTCCCCCACCACCCCCACCCCACACCCCCGCACTCTCTACCGCCCACACACGTTCCACCCCATATACTATAGACAAATACAGATCCAAACCAGGGGTGTGCAGATGCAATATTCCCCCTACCCTCCTCTTCCTCTCCCTCTCCCTCTCCCTCCCTCCCCTCTCCCATCCTACCCCTCTTCTCCCCCTTCTCCCTCTCCCAACCCCACTTTCCTTACTCCCTCTCCCCTCTCTCCCTACCCCCATACCATCCTCCTCCTTACCCCCTCCCCCATATCAGCGAAGGAAGAGGTTGTTCTTACCCTCCTCCCCATCCTTCCCCGTACTCTCTCCTCCCTACCCTTCTCTCCGCTACCCTCTCCCTCTCCCTTCCTCCCCCTCCCCTTCGCATATCCAACGAAGGAAAAAGTTATGCCTTACTCACCCCCATCCCACACCCCTCCTGTTCCTTCTCCCCACCCCTCCTCCTAGCCCCCTCTCCCATCCCCTTTTCCCCTCCTCCTCCCTCTCCTCTCCCTCCCTCTAACCTCCCCCTACTCCCCTCCTTCTCCCCTTTCCCCTCTCTCTCCCTCTCCCCCTGTCCTCTACCCTCCTAGTTTCTTCCCCTCTCTCCCCCTACCCCTCTCCCCCCTCCCTCCCCCTTTACCCCAGCGAAGGGGGAAGGTTGTTGAGGGCAAGTGTCAATCCAGGGGTCGCTGTTCTCCGGGGCCCCGGAACGGAGGCCGGTGTCTCGCCCGATGAATATTTGATCCCGCTTCCCCTCGCCCCCCCCGCGCTGGGATTGGCTGGCGTGGGCTGGGATGGGCTGGGTGGGGGGGGGGAGGTGGAAAAGGCTGGGTGGGGAAGGTGGAAAACGTGAAGGAGGGATTGGCTGGGATTGGCTGGGTGGAGGAGAGGGAGGAGGAAAGGAGGGGAATGGAGAAAGGTGGAAAGGCTGGAGTGGGGGGAGGGGGATGGAGGGAAAGGAGGGAGGGAGGGTGGAGGAAGGTGGAAAAGGCTGGGATGGGGGGAGGGGGGATGGGGTGGAAAGGAGGGGATGGGGGGTGGAAGGTGGAAAAGGCATGGGATTAGCTGGGTGGGGGAGGAGGGGATGGAGAGGAGGGGAGGGATGGGGAAGGTGGAAAAGGCTGGGTGGGGGAGGGGGAGGGGGTGGAAGGTGGAAAGGAGGGTGGTGGGGAGGAGGGGAGGATAGGGGGAAAGGAAGAGAATGGGGAGAAGGTGGAAAGGGAGGAGGGAGGGGAGGAGGGAGGGAAAGGAGAAGGAAAGGTAGAATAGGTAGGGGACTGAGGAGGGAGAAAAGGAGGCTGGGATTGGCTGGATGATAGGGAAGGGAGGAGGTAGGGGGATGGGGAGGAGGGGTATAGTGAAAGGTGGAAAGGAGGGGGAGTGGAGGATAGGGGGAAGGTAGAAAAGGAAGGGGAGGGTGCTGGAGGCTGGGATTGGCTGGGAAAGGGGAGAGTGGGGGAAGGGTTGGGGGATGAGGGGGAAGGTGGAAAAGGAGGGGAGAGGTAGATAAGGAGCAGGAAACGGAGGGTATTCGCTGGCGGGGGGCACGGGCAAGGAACACCTTGGAAAAATAATAATAAAATAAAAAAGATAGAAAAAAAGGAACACCCTAAAAAATAACAAAATAAGATAAAAAATATAAAAAAACTAATAAAATAAGATGAAATACAAAACAAAACAAAAAACACAGAGAAACAAACACGCACGAGCCTGGAAACACACAGCCCCAAAAGCACCACAAGCACGCAAGCATAAACGTCAGCGCAGCCCCACGTACATTACGGGTCCCTTCGCTGCCAGCTGTTGCAAACAAGGTATCGGTGTGCAAGATTGTGCAAGATTTGGCAAGATTTGGCAAGGAAACGTATTGGGGCATCTCGTAGCAAGCGGCAGAGGGGTAGGGGTTGGTTCGCATCCGCAGGGAAATGAGGGGAGAGGAGGGGGGGAGAGGAGGAGGGAAGGAGGGGAAAGAGGAGAGGAGAAGAGGATGGGAGAAGGAGAGGATGGGAGGAGGGGGGTGAGATAGAGAGGTGAAGGAGAGAAGAGGAAAGGAGGGAGGAAAGAGGAAAGGAGGGGGATGAGGAAGGGGATGGAGGGGGTAAGAGAGAGAGAGAGGTGGGAGAAGGAGAGGAGGAAGGAGAGTGATGGGAGAAGGAAGGAGGGTGAATGAGTGAGGAAGGAAGAGAGGGATGAAGATGGGAGAAGGAAGGAGGGGTGAAAGACAAGGGGGAAGAGAATGAGGAAGAGAGAGAAAGGTGGGAAAAGGACGAGGAGAGAGAGGAGGAAGAGAGAGAGAGAGAGATAGAGGTGGAGAAGGGAGGGAGGAAAGGGAAAGAGAGACATGGGAGAAGGAAGGAGGGATGGAAAAAAAGAGAAGGAAGGAGGATAAGAGAGAGAGAGAAGAGAGAACATGTGAGAGTTGAAGGTTAAGGAAGACGAAGAGAGATGAAAGACAGACAGAGAGGAAACAGAGACAGGAGGGAGAGAAGGAGGAAGAGAGATAGCAAGGGACAGACAAAAAGAGGGAGAGAAAGAAGGTGGGAGATAGAGAGAGGGAGACAGAAGAAAGACAGAGCGGAGATTGAAAGAGGAAAACGAGAGAGAGACAAACCGAGACAGACAGACAGAGAGAAAAAAAGAGTTAAAGGTAAATGAGAGAGAGAAATGCAAAAGAGCAAAATAGTGAAAAAGTGTAAGAGTAAGAAAGAGAGAAAGAACAAGAAAGCAAGAGAGAGAGAGAGAGACAGAGAAATGAGACAGACAGACAGACAGGCAGAGACAGAGACAGAGACAGACAGAGAGAGAAAGAGAGACAGACAGACAGAGAGAGAGACATAGACAGACAGACACACACAGAGACAGAAAAATGAGAGAGAGACACACAAACCGAGACAGACAGAGAGAGAGAGAGACAGAGACAGAGAGTGAGAACGAGAGAGAGAGACACACACACACACACAAACAGAGACAGAGAGTGAGAAAGAGAGAGTGAGAAAGAGAGAGTGAGAAAGAGAGATAGAGAGTGAGAGAGAGAGAGACACACAAACAGAGCCAGAGCCAGAGAAAGAGAGACAGACACAAACACAAACAGAGACAAACAGACACAGAGAGAGTGAGAACGAGCGAGCGAGAGAGAGAGAGAGAGAGAGAGAGAGAGAGAGAGAGAGAGAGAGAGAGAGAGAGAGAGAGAGAGAGAGAGAGAGAGAGAGAGAGAGAGAGAGAGTGTGTGTGTGTGAGAACCAGACAGAGAAAGAGACAGACAGACAGAAACAGAGACAGAGAAATGAGAGAGAGATAGAGAGACAGAGACAAAGACAGACACAAACACAAACAGACACAAACACAAACAGACACAAACAGACACACAGAGAGTGAGAACGAGCGAGAGGGGAGGGAGAGAGAGACAGACACAAACACAAACAGAGACAAACAGACACAGAGAGTGAGAACGAGCGAGAGGGAGGGAGGCCCAGTTCAGAGACCATAAATCCTCCTGAAATCCCCGCGAGAGGGAGTTGAAGCGACGGCGGCGAGTGGGATTCCTCTCCAACATATTTCATCTTGGAGGAGAAAAGAGAGGGAGGAGGGAGAAGGTGAAGGAAGAGGAGGAAGGGATGGTAAAGAGGAAGGGGAAGAAGGGATAAAGAAGAGGTAGGGGAAAGGGAGAGAGGGAGGAGAGGGAGAGAGGAGGAAGAGGAGGAGGGGGGGATAAAGAGGGAGAGGGAGAAGGAAAAGGAAGAGGAAGAGGAGGAAGGGATTATAAAGAGGGAGAGGGAGAATGAAAAGGAAGAGGAAGAGGAGGAACGGATGATAAAGAGGGAGAGGGAGAAGGAAAAGGAAGAGGAAGAGGAGGAAGGGATGATAAAGAGGGAGAGGGAGAAGGAAGAGGAAGGGAAGAAGGAAAAA
>NC_091556.1:45412891-45423737 GCF_042767895.1 Penaeus vannamei | reverse complement strand
TATTTTTTTAAAAAGTTTATTTTACGTAACTTTTATTTTTTATTTTTCTTTTACTTTGTTTAATTTATTTTGTATTTATTTTTTTCTTTTTTCAAATATCTAATAATACAAATAATACAAATACAAACGTAAATAATAATAATAATAATAATAATAATAATAATAATAATAATAATATTAATAATTCCCTATCACCAATAAAATCATAATAATACAAATAATATAAATACAAATGATTATAATAATAATAATAATAATAATAATAATAACTCCCTGTCACCAATAAAATCATAATAATACAAATAATATAAATACAAATAACAATGATAATAATAATAATAATAATAACAATAATAATAATAACAATAATAATAATAATAATAACAATAACAATAATAATAATAATAATAATGATAATAAATAAATAAATAAACAAAATAATAAACATAGACATCGCCCTTTAATTTAAAAAATAAAGTCAAAACTGCATTTTCCACACATCCACTTCACTCTCCCTTTTATGAAGCGACGGACACCCTATCGAGCTATGAAGGGTGTGTTTCGGTTAAGTGATCCTTAAAAGTGTGCCGATCCCTTAGCAAAAAGAGTTTAATTCCTTTAAGAAAGAAAGAAAGAAAAAGGAAAAAAAAATTATCTTGAGGTTCATCTCTTTTATAGAACCTTCCTCTCTCCTTCCCTATCTCCATCCTTCTCTCATACCACCAGCTCCACCCTCCTCCCTCACCACCACCTCCAGCCTCAATCCCTCCTCCCATACCACCTTCTATACCCTACTCCCTCATCCTCCACCCCCACCAACACCCTCATCCCCAACCCTTATCTCCACCCTTCTCCCCCCCCCCACCACCTCCACCCCCATCGTTTCGTCCAACTCTTCTCCTTCTCCCTTCTCCACTTCCTTTTCTTCATCATCCACCTTCTTCAACTCTCTCTCGGCATCTACCCCCTCTCCCTCTTTCTCCTCTTCTCCTTTATCCACCATCTCTCCCACTTCATCCACCAATTCTTCCGTAGAGGAGGTGGAGGAGGAGGGAGAGGGGGAGAAGGGGAGAGGGGGAGAAGGGGAGAGGGGGAGGGAGAAACAAGAGGATGGAGAGGAGGTGGAGTTGGTGGAGGAGGAAGAAGGAAAGGAGGTGGAAGTGGTATACGAGGAGAGAAAGGAGGAGGAGGGACAGGAAGTACAGAGATGGAGGAGGAGGGAGAGCGCGTGTAAGAATAGTCGAGACAATACATCTTGGACAAAAAAAAAAAAAAAAAAAAAAAAAAAAAAAAAAAAAAAAAAATGGAGAACGCGCAAGTGGATAAGTGGATCAGCTCGGTGGAAGACGAAGCGTGAGAGCCCCGCCTCCCTCCGCTCCACCGGCGGGCCGAAGGAAGACAAGGAGGCGGTCGTGGCTGCATCCTGAGCAGCTCCTCCGAGTCCCGAGGGGGGGGGGGGCGATGGGCGGAGGAGGAGTGGCGGCGGTCGCTGAAACGCCCCTCTCGGATGGGCGGCCTCTGGGGTGTTCTCGCTTCCGGAAGGCGTCCTCCGATGGGCGTGACCCCCTCGAGGTGGGCGGGAGCGTGGGCGTGGGCGGGAGCGTGGGCGTGGGCGGGGAGGGGGTGGGGGACGGGCGAGGCAGGGAAGCGCAGGTCCCGCCCGCCCGCACGCCCGCCCGCGAGGTGATGAATGGGGCCGAGACGCGCCCTCATCAATATTCGCCTCTTGTTTGTTTACAAGCGCCCGCTCGCCTCACGCCCGCACGCCCACCCTCGCCCGCCTTCCTCGCCCTCATCCAGGACAAGGGCGCAGGATGCTTGAGCACGGGCGGCCTGCGTCATCCTCACGCCCATTCCCGACCTCGGCCTCGCGTCATCGCATCCATGGGCGTGCGTCCTGCGTCCCTCGGCTCACTAGGTCGTCACTCGCCTTACGTCACCTTACATCCTGCAGCCTCCTGTCTCCTGGCCTGCATCCTGGACCGCGGCGCCTCCTCCTAGCCCTCCTAGCCCTCCTAGCCCCAGCCCACGTCGCATTCCGTGTCCGGGCCTGTGGACTCCTCCCCCTCCCACTCCCTCCCTTAGACTCCCCCTCCCACTCCCTCCCTTAGGCTCCCCCTCCCACTCCCTGCCTGGCCGCCCTACGCAATCCTTTCTTCGCCTCCCGCATCCTATGGCCATCCTGCTGCCCTGCTCTGCCTCCAGACCTTCCTCCATCTGCTGTTCCGCCCCCCCCCCCCCCCTTGGTTCTGCTGAGTCACGGCTCCTTCTCCTGCAACGGGGCTCGTGGGTCGCCGAATGGGGGTGTGCAGAGACGCCCCTCGGCCTGGCTCCCCTCACCCCCCCCCCCCAACCCTGCCCTCCACTTTTTCTTCGTCTTCTGTTTCGTCTTTTTCTTCTTCTTCTTATATGCTTATACATACATGCATACATACATACATTATATATATATATATATATATATATATATATATATATATATATATACATTTTTTTCATATATATATATATATATATATATATATATATATATACACATTTTTTTCATATATATATATATATATATATATATATATATATATATATATATGTATGTATGTATATATACACAAATATATCTATATCTATATATACATATATATATTCAGATATCTATACATCTATCTATGTACACACACTCACACACATTTATATACACATCCACACACACATATGCACTCATGTCTGTGTCCGCAAACACCTACAAGTGCGTATGAGAAAACACACCCAAGCGGCCCCCATAACTATCCCTCCGTATCTGTGCTCTTAATCTATCCATCTAAATTCCTTAATCTATCCTAAAAAGTTCCTTAATCTATCCATCTAACTCGCCTTTCAACTCTGGACGGGATCTCGCCGCAGGGTCACATATAAAGAGCCCAAGAGTTCCTCCTTTTGCTGAAATCACTCCGCATGAACTTACTTCACTCCGCTCTTTATCGGGGGTGGTGGGGTGGGGGTGGGGTGGGGTGGGGTGAGGGTGGGGTGGGGGACAGGGTGGAGGGGGAAGGGAAAGGAATCGCATTAACTTACTTCACTCCTGCTCTTTATCGGGGGGTGGGGGTGGTGGGGTGGGGTGGGGTGGGGTGGGGTGGGAGTGGGGGTGGGGGGTGGGGAGAAGGGGAAGGAGTCGCCTAATTAAGAAATTATCTCCGAAATACAGCTCTCGCGGAAGGGAGTACTGGAAAGGGAAAGGGGGGAGGGGACAAAGGGGGGGCAAAAACTGGTCTGAGGAGGAGGGGTGGGGTGGGGAGAGGTGGGGGTGGTGGAGGAGAGGGGGGAGGGGGGTGGGTAGGGTGTGTGTGTTCATATGCATGACATGTATGTATGTCTGTATTATGCTTATATATGTATATGTATATATGTGTGTGTGTGTGTGTGTGTGTGTGTGTGTGTGTGTGTGTGTGTGTGTGTGTGTGTGTGAGTGAGTGAGTGAGTGAGTGAGTGGAAAGTGATGGTAGAGGTGAGTGAGTGAGTGAGTGAGTGTGTGTGTGTGTGTGTGTGTGTGTGTGTGTGTGTGTGTGTGTTTGTGTGTTTGTTTGTGTGTGTGCGTGTGTGTGTGTGTGCGCGCGTGAATACGTGTGTATATGTGTATGTGTGAATGTGTACGTATGCGTGTATGCTTAAGTGTATGTGTTTATCAGCCTATACCTGTTAGCCTACATGTGTCAAAGCGCTTTCGTGTGCATCGCCGTGTGCGTGGGTCGCCCTCAGGATTCCCTTGCCTTCCCCTCCTCCTCCTCCTTCTCCTCCAACCACCCTCCACCAACCCCTCACTACCCTCCTCCACACCACCCTCCTCTTACTTCAACCACTCCTCCCCCTCCCTCCTCCACCTCCCACACTCCTCCTTCTCCCTCCAACCCTTCGACCCCCTCCCTCCTCCTCCTCCAATATCCACCCCCTCCTCCTCCAACAACCCTCCACTGTCCCTCCTCCCTCCTTCTCCTCCACCTCTCCTCCTCCCTCCCACTCCTTCTCGGGCCTCCTAGAAGGAACGGCCAATCAAGGAATTCCCTCCCCCTCCTCCACCAACCACCCCCCAACCCCCTTCCTCCCTCCTCCTCCCTCCACCAACCTCCACATTCCCTCCACTGTCACCCTTCCAACTCCCCTCCCTCACACCCTCCTCCTCCCCCTCCACCCACCAACCCCCTCCCTCCTCCCTCCTCCCCTCCTCCCCTGGAGAGGAACGGCCAATCCAGGAATTCCCTCCTCCTCCATCACCACCACCAACCACTCACCTTCCTCCTCCGGGCCCTCCGTCTCCACCAACCCCCTCCTTCTCCCTCCACCCTCACTCCACACCACCCTCTCACCAACTTTCCCTCCTCCTCCCTCCACCCTCCTCCTCCGGCCTCCTAGAGGAACGGCCAATCAGGAAATCCCTCCTCCTTCGCCACCAACCACCCCTTCCTCCTTCGCCCTCCCTCCACCCTCCTCCCTCCCCCTCCTCTTCCTCCCTCCCTCCTCCCTCCTCCCTCCACGGCCAATCAGGAAACCCCTCCTCCTCCTTCGCCACATTTTCCGAATACCTAAAATAACAAGCCATCATTATTACGTATGCAGGGGCCGGCGGTTCCAGTTGGCGTTGTGTCCCGGTGAATTATTTCTGTCCGGATTTCTTGGGGGCGGGGAGGAAGGCGGGGCAGAGAGGAGGGAAGGAGAGGGAGGAGGGGAGGAGGAGGAGGAGATAAGACAGGTGTATGGGGAGGGGAGAAAGGCGGGGCAGGAGGAGAGAAAGGAGGGAGGAGGGGAGAAAGATATAGGAGGAGGGGAGAAAGGCGGGGCAGAGAGGAAGGAGGGAGAAGAGGAGGAGGAGGAAAAAGGAGGGAGAAGGGGAGAAAGATATAGGAGGAGGAGGAGGAGGGAGAAAGGGAGGGAGGAGGGGATATGGATGAGAGAAGGTGTATGAGGAGGGAGAAGGGGAGGAGAAGGGTGTGTGAGGAGGGAGAAAGGCAGGGCAGAGAGGAAGGAGGGAGAAGAGGAGGAGAAAGGAAGAAGGGAGATGGGGAGAAAGATATAGGAGGGAGGGGAGGAAGGCGGGGCAGAGAGGAGGGAGGGAGAGGAGAAAAGGAGGAGAAGGAGGAGATAAGAAAGATGTGTGATGAGGGGAGATGGAGGAGAGAAAGGAGGGAGAGAGGAGGAGGAGAAGGAGGAGATAAGAAAGGTGTGTGAGGATGGGAGATGGAGGAGAGAAAGGAGGGAGAAGAGGAGAAAGGTGTATGAGGAGGGGAGAAAGGCGGGGCAGAGAGGAAGGAAGGAGGGAGAAGGAAGAGGAGGGAAAAGGAGGGGGAGGGGAGGAGATGGAGAAGGAGGAGAGAAAGGTGTATGAGGGAGGAGGAGAGAAAGGTGTATGAGGAGGGGAGGAAGGCAGGGCAGAGAGGAGGGAAGGAGGGAGGGAGGAGGAGGAGGAGAAGGAGGAGAGAAAGGGAAGGAGATGGGGGAGAAGGATGAGAGAAAGGAGGGAGAGGGGGAGATGGATGAGAGGAAGGAGGGAGAAGAGGAGGGAGGAGGAGAGAAGGAGGGAGGGAGAAGAGGAGAAGGAGGAGAGAAAGGAGGGAGGAGGGGAGGAAGGCGGGGCAGAGAGGAAGGAGGAGAAAGAGGAGGAGGAGAAGGAGAGAAAGGAGGGAGAGGGGGAGATGGATGAGAGGAAGGAGGGAGAAGAGGAGGAGGAGGAGAGAGGAAGGGAGGGAGAGAGAGGAGAAGGAGGAGAGAAAGGAGGGAGGAGGGAGGAAGGCGGGGGCAGAGAGAGGAGGAAGGAGGGAGAAGAGGAGGAGAAGGAGGAGATAAAAAGATGTGTGAGGAGGGGAGAAGGAGGAGGAAGGATGGAGAAGAGGAGGAGAAGGAGGGAGAGAAAGGGTGTATGAGGAGGGGGGAGGAGGAGAGACAGGTGTGTGAGGAGTGGAGAAGAGGAGAGAAAGGTGTATGAGGAGGGGAGGAGGAGGAGAGACAGGTGTGTGAGGAGTGGAGAAGGAGGAGAGAAAGGTGTGTGAGGAGAGGAGGAGGAGGAGAGAAAGGAGGGAGAAGGAGGAGAGAAAGATGTGTGAGGATGGGAGAGGGAGGAGAGAAAGGAGGGAGAAGGGGAGAAGGAGGGGAGAAAGGTGTATGAGAAGGGGAGAAGGAGGAGAGAAAGATGAGTGAGAAGAGGAAAAGAGAAAGAGAAAGGTGTATGGGGAGGGGAGAAAGAAAAGAGAAAGATGTATGAGAAGTGGAGAAGGAGAAGAGAAAGATGTATGAAAAGAGAAGGAAAAGAGAAAGATATATTGAGAAAATGAGAAGAAAAAGAGAAAGACATATGAGAAGAGGAGAAGGAGAGAAAGGTAAATGAGAAAAGAGAAACATATATATGAGAAAAGAAAATGAAAAAAAAATCCTTTAAATAAGATTGGTATTTGTGAAAAATGAGTTTGGAGGAAGATATCTCTTATCTATCGATCGACTTACCAGTCTATCTAACTCAATTTCACTATCTATCTAACTATATCCCTGTAAACATGGACTGGAACACTGGACACTTCCCACATGCAAAATATATAACGTGTACATTTCCTAAATTGTTTTGAAAATGTTCAAAGGACAGAGCGGGAACAAAATTATTCAAACTATTCTATTAGAGTATACAAACACACACACACACACACACACACACTCACACAGACACACATGCACACACAGACAGACAGACAGACAGACAGACAGACAGACAGACAGACAGACAGACATACACACACACACACTCACTCACACACAAGACGCACACACACACACACACACACACACACACACACACACACACACACACACACACACACACACACACACACACACACACACACACACACACACACACCTTAAAAAAGCCTTATTACTAAAACATTCTTATATCTATACTGTATTTATACCTTCAATGCAGATTTCTTCCGCCAGTTTTACTTATTTCATTATTATTATCATTTTCTATTCATTTCAATCTATCTATATCTGTTTATCTTTCAATAAATCCATTTTTAAAAATCACTACATCATTATAACTAAAGTTTTTTACTATATCCATATTACTGTATTTATTATCATCAAGAATATGCGAAGTACGAATAAACAACCGTATAAATAAATAGATAAAATAAATATTATAGCCTAAATATATAGATAGATAAATAGATAGATAAATAAATATTATAGCCTAAATATATAGATAGATAAATAGATAGATAAATAGATATCAAAGCCTACAAACGCTACGATGAAACCGACCCACACACAATACTTCCAGACGAATCCAAACCAACCCTCATCTGGCAGAAGAGACTAAAGATACTCCGAAAGATACTGAATAGATGCGTAGATAAGAATAAATGGAAGACGCTAAACTTCTCCCCACTTCAGGTTTATTAAAAGATAACATCGTTTCTACTCTCCTTTGCTCGAAGACCCAGACGACCATCGTGTTTATCCTGTGTTTTCTTATTCCCCCAAAAGATAAGGAGAACTTGCGCGCTAGAATCACAGGCAAAAGCAAAAAGAAGAGAGATAGAGAGAGGAAGAGAGGGAGGGAGGGGGAGAGAGAGGGAGAGGGAGGGAGGGAGGGGGAGAGGGAGGAAGGAGGGAGGGAGGGAGAGGGAGAGGGAGAGGGAGAGGGAGAGAGAGAGAGAGAGAGAGAGAGAGAGAGAGAGAGAGAGAGAGAGAGAGAGAGAGAGAGAGAGAGAGAGAAAGAGAGAGGAGGGGAGAGGAGAGAGGGAGAGAGGGAGGGAGGGACAGGGAGGAGAAAGAGGGAGGGAGGGAGAGAGGAGGAGGGAGGGAGGGAGGAGGGAGGGAGGGAGAGAGGGGGAGGGAGGGAGGGAGAGAGGGAGGAGAGAGAGATTTAGAGAGAGAGAGATATAGATATATATATAGAGAGATATATAGAGAGAGATATATATATATATAGAGAGAGAGAGAGAGAGAGAGAGAAAGAGAGAGAGAGAAAGAGAGAGATATATTAGAGGAGGGAGGGAGATATAGATTATATATATAGGGAGAGAGATATAGAGAGCGAGAGAGATATTTATAGAGAGAGAGTCATATATATATATATATATATATATATATATATATATATATATATATATATATATAGAGAGAGATATATATATATATATAGATATAACGAAGAATATAAAAACATATATACTCACACATAATACTTCTCCCTCAAAAAAATAAAAGAAAATATATAAATAAATAATAATGATAATAATAATAATTAAAAAAAAAATCCTACAGTAATAATAACATGAAGGAAACACCGTCAACGGCTTCTCTCCCTTCCATCATTTATTCATTTTCTCTTTCTCTTCATTCCTTCCTCTCTTCCTTCCTTCATTTCCTCCTCCCTTCATTCCCTCTCTTTCCTTCACTTATTTATTTCTTCTTTTCTTTCTTCTTTCATTCCTCCCTCCCTTCCCTCCTTCCTTCTTTTCTTCACTCATTTATCTCCTATTTTCTTTCTTCTTTCATTCTCTTTCTTCATTCCTTCATCCCCCCTTCTCATCCCTTTATCTCTTCCTCCCTCCCTCCCTCCCTTCCCTCCTTCCTTCTTTTCTTCACTCATTTATATCCTATTTTCTTTCTTCTTTCATTCCCTTCCTCCCTCCCTTCCCATTCCTTTATCATCCCCTTCCCATCCCTTCCCATCTCTCCCTCCCTCTCTTTACCTCCTTCCCTCTCTTTCCTCCCTCCCTCCCACCCATCCTCCCTATCCCTCTCTTCCCTCTCCTCCCTCCCATCTCTCTCCCTTCCTCCCTCCTTCCACCCATCCTCCCTATCCCTCTCTTCCCTCCTTCCTCCTCTCTCTTCCTCCCACCCACCCCTTCCTATCCCTTCCCATCCCTCCCTCCCATCCTTCTCTCCTTTTCTCCTCCTTCCCACCCATTCATCCTCTCCTCATCCCTCCCTCTCCTCCCTTCCTATCCCTTCCCATCCTCCCTCCCTCCCTCCTTTCCCACCTAGTCTTCCTATCCCTCTCCACCCATCCTCCCTCTTCCCTCACTCCCTCCCATCCCTCCCTCCCTCCCATCCCTCCCTCTCTCTCCCTCCCATCCTCCCTCCCTCCCTCCTCCTCCTCCCTCCCATCCCACCCATCTCCCTCCCTCCCTCCTCTCCTCATCCTCCTTCCCTCTCCACTCATCCCCCAGTTCCCTCTCCACTCATCCCTCCTTCCTCACTCTCTCCTCCCTCCTCCTCCCTCTCTCCTTCCTCCATCCCTCCCTCCCTCCCTCCCTCCCCATCCTTCCTATCTCTTCCCATCCTTCCCATCCATCCCTCCCTCCCATCCCTCCCTCTCTCCCATCCCACCCATCTTCCCTCTCTCCCTTCCTCCCTCCCACCCATCCCTCCCATCCCTCTCCACTCATCCCTCCCTCCCTCCCTCCCATCCTCCCTCTCTTCCCTCCCTCCCATCCCTCCCCATCCTTCTCTCCTCAGTCACGGTCTTCCAAGGAACAAAAAGCCAAGACGTTCGGATCCTACAAGTCCTTCGAAGGATCTCGGGAGCTTAAGTCTGACTGCGCATCCTGTAGTTATCCTGAGATGTCATCTGTTGGGAGAGCCTGGGCGAGAGAGAGGAGGGAGGGAGAGGGAAGGAGGGAGGGAGAGGGAGGGAGTGGGAGATGGAGAGAGGGAAAGGGAGAGGGAAGGGGGGGGGGGAGAGGGAAAGGGAGAGGGGGAGAAAGGGAGAGGAGGGTGGGAGGGAGAGGAGGGGGGGAGGAGAGGGGGGAGGGAGGAAGGAAGAAGGGGGAAGAGGGGGAGGGAGAGGGAGAGAGGGAGGAAGGGAGAGAGAGGAGGGAGAGGGAAGGAGAGTGGGAGAGGGAAGGAGAGGGAGGGAGAGGAAGGGAGTGGGGGGAAGGGGGAGGGAGAGGGAAGGAGAGGGAGAGGGAGGGAAAGGGAGGAGGAGGGAGAGGGAGAGAGGGAGGGGAAGGGGAGGAGGGGAAGGGGGAGGGAAGGGGGAGAGAGAGTGGGAGGGGAAGGGAGGGAAAGGGAGGGAGAGGGAGGGAGAGAGAGAGAGGAGGGAGGGAGAGGGAAGGGAGAGGGGAGGGAAGGGGAGGGAGGGAGGGAGGGAGTGAGAGGGGGAGGGAAGGAAGGGAGAAGGAGAGGGAGGGGAGGGAGAGGGAGAGGGGGGAGAGGGGGAGGGAGGGAAAGGGAAGGGAGAAGGAGAGGGATGGGAGGGAGAGGGAGGGAGATGGAGGGAAGGGGGAGGGAGGGAGAGGAAGGGAGGGAGAGAGGGAAGGGAGAGGGAGAGAGAGGAAGGGAGTGGGAGAGGGAGGGGGAGGGAGAGGGAGGGAGAGGGAGGGAAGGGGAGGGAGAGGGAGGGGAAGGGAGGGAGGGACGGAGGGAAAGGGAGGGAAGGGAGAGGGAGAAGGAGGGAGGGAGAGAGGAGGGAGGGAGAGAGAGGAGGGAGGGAGAGGGGAGGGAAGGGAGGGGGAGGGAGGGAGGGAGAGAGAGGAGGGAGGAAGGGAAGGGGAGGGAAGGAAAGGGGGAGGGAGAGGGAGGGGGAGGGAGAGGGAGAGAGGGAGGGAGAGGGAGGGAGGAGGGAGGAGGGAGGGAGAGGAGAGGGAGGGAAGGGAGGAAGTGGGAGGGAGGGAAAGGGAGAGGGGGAGGAGGGAGGGAGAGGGAGGAAGGGAGGGAGGGAGGGGAAGGGGGAGGGAGGAAGGAGGGGAAGGGGAGAGGGAGCGGAGTGGAAGGGGGATGAGGAGGAGGAAGGGAAGGTGAAATGGAAGAAGAGGTGGAGGTGGAGAGAGGAAGGAGAAAAGGAAGAGAAAAGGAGGAG
>NC_091556.1:45400391-45410391 GCF_042767895.1 Penaeus vannamei | reverse complement strand
GGAAATGGAGAGGAATAGCAGAAGGAAACACATAAAAGGGATATGAAAAGATGGAAGATTGAGAGGAGAAGAAAACGAAAGAATATAATAGAAATGAATCTCAGGTAAATAATAAAAAAAATATATATATAGATAAAAAATAAAACGAAAAGCAGAAAAAAAAACGAAAAAAGAGAGAGAAAAAGACAGAAAACATGAACCCAAAAGACAACCGAATACGATGAAATTTAACACCAGAAAAAAAAAAACACAAAGGCAAAAACAAATAAACACAAACAACAAAGACAAAAAAACAAAACAAAAAACAAGAGAACATCCGAGAACTGCTACAAAGACAAACAAAAACAAAAAACACAAACAAAAAATAAGAGAACATCCGAGAACTGTAACAAAGACAAACAAAAACAATAAACACGAGAACTGCAACAAAGACAAAAAACAAAAACAAAAAAATAAGAGAACATCCGAACACTGCAACAAAGACAAAAAACAAAAACAATAAACAAGAGAACTGCAACAAAGACAAAAAAAACAAGAGAACATCCGAGAACTGTAACAAAGACAAACAAAAACAATAAGCAAGAGAACTGCAACAAAAAAAACAAAAACAAAAAAAGACCATCCGAACACTGCAACAAAGACAAAAACAAAAACAAAAACATAAACAATAAACAGGAGACCATCCGAGAACTCCCAACCGCGCGCGCAAAAAAAAAGCAAAACAGAAAACCAACCTCAGAAGGATTTCCAAACGACGTTAACAAAGGTCGGACTTCTCGTAAGGAACACCAGCTCGTTAAGTATCAAGCCAAGGCAAGTTAAGGCAAGCCGAGGCAAGTTAAGGCAAGCCGAGGCAAGTTAAGGCAAGCCAAGGCAAGCCAAGGCAAGTTAAGGCAAGCCGAGGCAAGTTAAGGCAAGCCGAGGCAAGTTAAAGCAAGCCGAGGCAAGTTAAGGCAAGCCGAGGCAAGTTAAGGCAAGCCGAGGCAAGTTAAGGCAAGCCGAGGCAAGTTAAGACAAGCCGAGGCAAGTTAAGGCAAGCCGAGGCAAGTAAAGACAAGCCAAGGCAAGCCGAGGCAAGTCAAGACAAGCCAAGGCAAGCCGAGGCAAGTCAAGGCAAGCCGAGGCAAGTCAAGGCAAGCCGAGGCAAGTCAAGGCAAGCCGAGGCAAGTTAAGGCAAGCCGAGGCAAGTTAAGGCAAGCCGAGGCAAGTTAAGACAAGCCGAGGCAAGTCAAGGCAAGCTGAGGCAAGTCAAGGCAAGCTGAGGCAAGTCAAGGCAAGCCAAGGCAAGCCGAGGCAAGTCAAGGCAAGCCGAGGCAAGTCAAGGCAAGCCGAGGCAAGTTAAGGCAAGCCGAGGCAAGTTGAGGCAAGCCGAGGCAAGTTAAGGCAAGCCGAGGCAAGTTGAGGCAAGTTAAGGCAAGCCGAGGCAAGTTAAAGCAAGCCGAGGCAAGTTAAGTCAAGCCGAGGCAAGTCAAGGCAAGCTGAGGCAAGTTAAGGCAAGCCAAGGCAAGCCGAGGCAAGTCAAGGCAAGCCAAGGCAAGTCGAGGCAAGTAAATGACAGTCGAGGCAAGACACAGTAAGGTAAGTCAAGACAAGCCAAGTCAAGGCAAGCCAGAGTATGTCAAGGCAAGCCTAAGTAAGGCAAAGCAAGTCACGGTAAGTCAAGGTAAATCTAAATCCAAAGCAAGCCCAGGCAAGTCAAGCCAATCCAAGTCAACCCAGGTCAAGCCAACCCAAGCCCAAACCAACCCAACCCAACCCAAGTCAAGTCAAACCAAAGCAAGCCAAAGCAACTCAACCCAACCCAACCCAAGCCGAAGCAACCCAAGTCAACCCAAAACAACCCAACCCAACCCAACTCAACTCAACCCAGGCCAAAGCAACCCACCCCAACCCAACCCAACCCAGGCCAACCCAACCCAAGCCAAAGCAACCCAAGGCAAGCCCCTTCGAGCGGAGGGACGCGCCGCCCGCCCTGCCCGCCTCGGCCGCCCATTCATAAACGTCACTTTAAGAAGGTTTCGTCTTGGGGAACGCGGGAACGCACCCTCTCGCTCGCTCCTTCCTCCTCTTCGTCTTCTTCTTCTTCTTTTTCTTCTTCTTCCTCCTCCTCTTCTTCTTCTTCTCCTTCTTATTATCATTTTTTCTTCTTCTTCTTCCTCCTCCTCTTCTTCTTCTTTTTCTTCTCCTTCTTATTTTTATCATTTTCTTCGTCTTCGTCTTCGTCTTCGTCTTCGTCTTCGTCTTCGTCTTCGTCTTCGTCTTCGTCTTCGTCTTCGTCTTCGTCTTCGTCTTCGTCTTCGTCTTCGTCTTCTTCTTCTTCTTCTTCTTCTTCTTCTTCTTCCTCTTCCTCTTCTTCTTCTTCTTCTTCTTCTTCCTTTCCATTTCCTGTTTATCTTCTCTTCCTTCTTTTCGTCTTCCTTTCCATTTCCTGTTTATCTTCTCTTCCTTCTCTTCGTCTTCCTTTCTCTTCTCCCTATCTTCTCTTTTTCTCTTCTTCTTCCTCATTTCTTTTTTATCCTACTCTTCCCTTTCTCCTCATACATCCTTTCCTTCTGTCTTCTCCTTCCTTCTCCATTATTTTTCCTCCCTTTTTCTCCTTCTTCCTTTCTCTTTTTGGTCTTTCTTCGCCAATTCCTTCTTTCGCTTTTCTTCTTCTTCTCTCGTTATTCCTGTCTTCTTCTCTTCTCGTTTCTTTTCCCTCTCTTACTCCTTTATTTTATTTTATTTTATTATTTCCTCTTCGTGTCCTCCTTTCGCAAAGAGGAGAGGAAGAGAGGGAGGGAGGGAGGGAGGGAAAGCGAGGGGAAGGAGGGAGGAAGGGAGGGAGGAAGAAGGAAGGAAGGGAGGGAAGGAAGGAAGGAGGGAGGGAGAGAAGGAGGAAGGGAGGGAGGGAAGGAGGGAGGGAGGGAAGGAGGGAGGGAGGGAGTTTTTTCTCTCTCCTCTCCACAAATCCACCGACCTGTGTCTCTATTTCTCTTCCTTCGATCCTTCCATTCTGTCCTTAGTTACTATGGGATGCCCCCTCCCCCTCCCCTCCCCCTTCCCCTCCCCCTCCCCCATCCTCGATCCCCCGTCCTCCATCCCCTTCTTCTCTCTCTCTCTCCTCCCTCCCTCTCCCCACCCTCGATCCCCCCGTCCTCCATCCCCTTCTTCTCTCTCTCTCCCCCTCCCTCCCTCTCCCCACCACCAAATCCACCCACTCCCCTCCCTCCCCTTCTTCCTATGCCACCTCCTCTCCCCCCCTTCCCCTCACCCCATCCACACTCTACCCTCACTTCTACCCCTTACCCTCCCTTCCCTCCCCCCTCTCCTCCTCCCCCTCCCTCTCCCTTCGACCTCCAATAAATTTGAATACTTTTGTGACGGCGTTTGGTATGCAAATCTCTCTCTCTCTCTCTCCCTTCTCTCTCTCTCTCTCTCTCTCTCGCTCTCTCTTTTTCTCTCTCTCATTCCCTCTTTTTGCTCTCTCTCTCATTCCCTCTTTTTGCTCTCTCTCTCATTCCCTCTTTTTGCTCTCTCTCTCATTCCCTCTATTTGCTCTCTCTCTCATTCCCTCTATTTGCTCTCTCTCTCATTCCCTCTTTTTTCTCTCTCTCATTCCCTCTTTTTCTCTCTCATTCCCTCTTCTTCTCTCTCATTCCCTCTTCTTCTCTCTCATTCCCTCTCCTTCTCTCTCATTCCCTCTTCTTCTCTCTCATTCCCTCTTCTTCTCTCTCATTCCGTCTCCTTCTCTCTCTTCTTTCTCCTTCTCTTTTCCTCCTTCTCCCTCTCTCTCCCTCCTTCTCCCTCTCTCTCCCTCCTTCTCCCTCTCATTCCCTCCCTCTCTCCCTCACCCTTCTTCTCCCTCTCCCCTTCTCCCTCTCCCTCTCTCTCCCTTCCTCCCTCTCTTACAAAATCCTTATGGATGGAATGTTGTCTCTTAACTGGAAGCTGCTCAATGGCTGGGAACGATACTGAAGGTGCCAGACAGTAATTTATGCGTTGTTTTTTTTTCTTCTTAACTTATCTCTCCCTTCTTTCTTCCTTGCTCTTTCTCTCCCTTCTTATTTCTTTGTTCTTTCTCTCTCCTTTCTTATTTCTTTGTTCTTTCTCTCTCCTTTCTTATTTCTTTGTTCTTTCTCTCATTTCTTATTTCTTTGTTCTTTCTCTCCTTTCTTATTTCTTTTTTCTTTCTCTCCCTTCTTATTTCTTTGTTCTTTTTCTCCTCCCTTCCTTGTATCTAACGCTTCTTTTTTATCATTTCCCTGTTTTCTCGCATCTTTGTTTCTGTCTGCCTGTCTCTGGCTATGTTTGTGTCTATTTCTTCTGTGTCTATGTTTATTTCTGTTTCTCCTCTTCTCCCCTGTCTTTCCTTTTCTTCCTCCCCACTCCTCTTCTTCCTCTCTCCACTTCTCCTCCTTTCTCTTTTCTCTCCTCCTCTTCCTTTAGCACCCTCTCCTTCTCCTCCACCTCCTTCTCTCCCTCTCACTCTCCTCCAATCCTTTTATGTTCATTCTCTCTTCCTCTTCCATCTCTCCCAGTGCAACACTTCCTCCCTCCTCCCCTCCCCCCTCCCCCGTCCCTCCAAGTGACATATCCCCCTCACCCCCCCCGTCCCTCCAAGTATCATATCCCCCTCCCTCCCTACCTCCCTTCCTCCTTCCCTCTCCCCCTCCCAATGCCATACCTCCCTCCATCCTTCCTTCCCTCCCTCCCTCCCTCCCTCCTTCCTTCCCTCCCACCCTTCTATCCCTCCCTCCCTCCCTCCTTCCTCCCTCCCACCCTCCTTCCCTCTCTCCCCTCCTAATGCCATACCTCCTCCCTCCTTCCTTCACTCCCTCCCTCTCTCCCTCCCAATGCCATACCTCCTCCCTCCATCCTTTCCTCCCTCTCTCTCCTTCCTTTCCTCCCAACCTTCCTATCCCTCCCTCCTCCTTCCTTCCTTCCTCCCCTCCTCCCTCCCTCCCTCCCTCCCTCCCTCCCTCCCTCCTTCTCTCCTTCCCTCCTCCCTCCCTCCCTCCCTCCCTCCTAGTGCCATACCTCCTCCTTCTCTCCCTCCCTCCCTCCCTCCCTCCCTCCCTCCCTCCCTCTCCCTACCTTCCTCCTTCCCCTCTCCCTCCCAGTGCCATACTCTCCTCCTTCCTCCACCCTTCCTTCCCTCCCTCGCTCCCTCCCTTCCATCTTTCTTCCCTCCCTCTCCCTCCTTCCCTCTCTCCCTCCCAATGCCATACCTCCTCCCTCCTTCCCCTCTCCCTCCTCATTCTTCCCTCACAACCCCTCCCTCATTCCTTCCTTCCCCTCCTCCCTCCTTCCATCCTTCCTTCCCTCCCTCGCTCCCTCTCCCTCTCCCTCCCTCCCTCCCTCCCGTCTGCGTTCGGTGTTCGCCAGTGCACAGGCAATTAATTTCTGGATTCGGAGATCTAGGCGACCTTCAATATCTCTAACCCCCCTCTCCCCTTCCCCCCACCCCCTCCTCCCGATTTCCTAGGTGGTCTTCAACCTCCCTCTCCCCCCCTCCTCCCCCCTCCCCTTTGTTTGTTTGTTTGTTTGTTTGGTGGATTCGCTTATTCTCTCTATCTGTCTGTTTTTATCTATCTATCTCTATCTCTATTTCTCTCTCTCTCTTTCCGCCTTTCTTCTTCCTTCTTTCTCTCCTCCTCTCCTCCCTTCATTTCCTCTCTCTCTTCTCTTCTTCTTCTTCTCTTCTCTTCTCTTCTCTCTTTTCTTCTCTTCTTCTCTCTTCTCTTCTCTCTCTCTTCTCTTCTCTCTCTCTCTCTCTCTCTTCTCTCCATCCCTCCATTCCTTTCTCCATCCCTCCCCCTTCCCTCCCTCCTTCCTTCCCTCCGTCTCTCTCTTCTCCCCTCCCTCCCTCTCCTTCTCCCTCCCTCTTCCTTTCTTTCTCTTCCTACTTCCCCAAGAAAAAATTTCCAAGAAGCAGAATCAAAAGACGAGAACCATTCATGAAAAACAGGGTCACGACACGGGAAGTGAGGTCAAGTGAGGTCAGGAGAGGTCAAGAGAGGTCAACTGAAGGACACCGAAGCAATAAAGACAAGGTCATAGCAACAGGGAAGCCAGTTCAAAGTTCAAAGCAAGGAGCATGAGGTCAGGGCAAAGTAAACAAGAGCTAAACAAGGGACACAAGGCTAAAGTAAGGTAAACAAGATTCAAACAAAGTAAAACAAGGTCAAAGCAAGGAAGACAAGGTATAAGAAAGGACAAGTTCAAAGCAAAGAAAACAACAAAGCAAGGAAAACATGTGCAAAACAAGGAAAGCGACATCAAAGCAAGGGTAGACGAGTTCAAAGCCAGGAAAATTAACACAAAACAAGGAATTCAAGACAAGGAAGAAGTTCAAAGCAAGAAAAAAATTAAAAGCAAGGAAGAAGTTCAAAGCAAAAAAAAGTTCAAAGCAAGAAAAATGATTTAAAAGCAAGACAAACGAATTTAAAGCAAAGAATACAAGACTAAAGCAAGCCACAAAGAATCTCAAAACAAGAAAGACAAGTTCAAAACCCAGCAAAAAAAAATGAATACAAAACAAAGATTTCAAACCACGCAAACGAACTCAAAGCAACGGAACGTCAAGCAAGGAGAGGACCGCCATGTCCGAATGCCTTTGCTCTTGGCTAGAGATTCATCCGAAAGCACTTAACCAATCGTTTTTTTTTTCGTGTCTGTTTTTTTCTTTCCTTTTGCGTGTGTGTCTATTTTTTTTTTCTTTTATTTTTTTTGACGTGTGTGTCTGTGTGTGTCGGAGCTCAGTTGAAAGTCAAAATCACTCAGGTTTGCAAAGTGACGAACTCGACAGGGAGAGGGCAGGCTTTCGGACACTTTGTATTTTTACTTTTCTTCTTTATTTTGTTTTCTTCTTTCTCTTTTTCTTCTTCTTCTTCTTCTTTTTTCTTCTTCTTCTTCGACTTCTTTCTCCTCCTCTTCTTTGCTTATTATTGTTCTCTGTTTGTTTCTATCATTGGCAGTTCCTCTTCTTATACTGTTTATGTATTTATGTCTTTCTCTTCTACTTTCTATTTCTGTCTGATTGTTTTTCTTTCTTTATTTATTTTTTCTTTCGTTATTTCTTTCGTTCTCTCTGCCTCTGTCTCTGTCTCTCTCTGTCTGTCTCTCTTCCTCTCCCTCTCCCTCTCCCTCTCTCCCTTTCCCTCTCCCTTCCCATCCCTCCCTCCCTTCCCATCCTTACCCTCCAACCAACCCTCTCCTACACCCTCTCTCCCCTCTCTCCCCTCCCCTCCCCCACCCAACCTCCGATCGGCAAACAAAATACCTTCAAAAAACAACAACAACAACAAACAAAACAAAAACAACAACAAACAAAAAAACAAGCACAAACAGGGAGAACATCACACGCCGGTAAACAAAAGGGCCTTTTGGTGAATTCCGAGAACTGACAACAGAGGGAGTGATTCCAGTATTTAACAATAGGCTTCGAGTAGGAGGGAGGAGAGGGGGAAGGGAGGGGAAGGGAGGGAGTGGGAGGGGAGGGTGATTGGGAGGGGAAGAGGGAGGGAGTGGGAGGGGAGGGGAAGGGAGGGGAGGGGAGGGTGAAAGGGAGAGGTTGGGGAGGGAGGGAGTAGGAAGGGGAAGGTTAGAGGGAGGGAGTGGGAGGTGAAGGGGAGGGTGAAAGGGAGAGGTTGGGGAAGGGAGGGGAGGGTGAAAGGGAGAGGTTGGGGAGGGGAGGGGAAGGAAGAGGAGGGTGAGAGGGAGGAAGTGGGAAAGGGAGGGAGGGGTGAGAAGGAGTGGGAGTGGAGTGCAGGGTGAAAGGGAGGGAGTAGGAGGGGAGGGGAGGGAGCGGGAGGGGAGGGTGAAAGGAAGAGGTTGGGGAAGGGAGGGTGAGAGGGAGGGGGTGGGGGAATGGGGGTTGACATGAGAGAGGTTGGAGAGAAGCTGGGGTGAAAGAAAGAAAGAAGAGAGAGAGAGAGAGAGAGAGAGAGAGAGAGAGAGAGAGAGAGAGAGAGAGAGAGAGAGAGAGAGAGAGAGAGAGAGAGAGAGAGAGAGAGATAGAGAGAGAGAGAGAGAGAGAGAGAGAGAGAGAGAGAGAGAGAGAGAGAGAGAGAGAGAGAGAGAGAGAGAGAGAGAGAGAGAGAGAGAGAGAGAGAGAGAGAGAGAGAGAGAGAGAGAGAGAGAGAGAGAGACAGAGAGAGAGAGAGAGAGAGAGAGAGAGAGAGAGAGAGAGAGAGAGAGAGAGAGAGAGAGAGAGAGATAGAGAGAGAGAGAGAGAGAGAGAGAGAGAGAGAGAGAGAGAGAGAGAGAGAGAGAGAGAGAGAGAGAGAGAGAGAGAGAGAGAGAGAGAGAGAGAGAGAGAGAGAGAGAGAGAGAGAGAGAGAGAGAGAGAGAGAGAGAGAGAGAGAGAGAGAGAGAGAGAGAGAGAGAGAGAGAGAGAGAGAGAGAGAGAGAGAGAGAGAGAGAGAGAGAGAGATAGAGAGAGAGAGAGAGAGAGAGAGAGAGAGAGAGAGAGAGAGAGAGAGAGAGAGAGAGAGAGAGAGAGAGAGAGAGAGAGAGAGAGAGAAAGAGAGAGAGAAAAAAACGAGAGAAAGAGAGAAAGAGAGAGACGACACAGAGAGAGACAGTTACGACACAAACAGATAGAGATAAAGAGAGAGAGAGAGAGAAGGCAAGATATTGAGAACGGGAAGAAGGGAAGAGAAAGGAGAGAGAGAGAGAGAAGAATACGAAGAAAAGGGCCAATCAGCCCCCTCCCCCCTTCTCCCTTCCCCCTCCCCACCTTCTCCCTAACTTACCTGTTCCTTTTATTGACTTACGACATGCCCCAGATTCGTACCTGCGAAAGAGGAAATAGGGAAATCCGATTAGTATATTTCTTCGATAATCAGAATAGGAAATATAAAGAGAAAACAAAAGATTAATCATACCTTTACAGAAGATATAAAAAAAGGAAAAGAAGAAAGAAAAAAGTAAAAAGTTGCATGAAAAAATAGGGAAAAAATAATATATAAAATGAATGAGATGAATAGAGCCAAGTGGATTAAAAAAGAAAAAAAAATAATGAAAAAAGAGATGATTAAAAAATAAATAAATAAAAAGAAGAAAAAAACAGAAAACAGAAATGATTAAAAAAATAAAATGAAGAAACAAGCTGAAAACAGAGATAATTAACAAAGAAGAAAAAGAAAAAGAAAAAACAACAACGAAAAAAATTGATTAACAAAAAGAATAAAAAAAAGAAAAAAAAGAAAAAAACAATGAAAAAAAAATGATTAAAAAAAAAAAAAGAAAAAAATATAACAAACGCGTATCAAATACACCCAAAAAAACGACATCAAAAAGAAACTATAAAAACAGAACATCAAAAGCGAGAAAATGAATGAACAAATATCCAGTTACGAAGCGGAACAAAAGGCCATTCCCTCCTGAGGTCAAAGGTCATTGCGAGCCAGAGGTCAACCAGGAAGATCCTTCGCGTCTTGTGATAAAAACAACAACAACAACACGAGAGATAATTCTAGAAAAAAAGACGGATAGAAAAGAAAAAAAGACAAAAGAAAGAAAGATAATTCTGGAACAACAAAACAAATGAAAAAAAATAAAGAAAAAAGACATAACGAGAGATAATTCTGGAACAACAACAACAAAATGAATAAAAGAAAGAATGAAAAAAAAGACAATACATAAAAATCAGCCTTGTACATATCGAGAAATAATTCTCAAACAACAACAACAACAAAACAAATAAAGAAAGAAAAAATAGAAAACAGTCGATAAAAATCACCCCTGTAAATAACGAGAAATAATTCTCATACAACAACAACAAAACAAATGAAGAAAGAAAAATAGAAAAGACAATCCATAAAAATCACCCTTGTAAACAACGAAAGATAATTCTGATACAACACCAACAACAACAACAAATAAAAAAAAGACACTCCATAAAATTTGTCCTTCGACATCGCACTTCCCGATCAGCTGATTTCCGAGTGACTCACCCCCCCCCCTCTTACCTGTCCCACTGATTCACCTCTCTCTCACCTGGCCTTGCGATCTG
>NC_091556.1:45387891-45395391 GCF_042767895.1 Penaeus vannamei | reverse complement strand
TTGTTATTCCATTTATTGTCTGTTTCATGAACTTTTTTTTCTTACATCATAACCTGTCTTTGTCTGAATATGGTTTGTTATTATCTTTTTTTTTTACCACTGAAGATGAAAATAATGTCCTCGAAACGTCAGCAACAGAAAGAACACACGCACACACACACGCAAAGGTATACGCTCACACTCACACACATACATGCACACGCTCATACACACACATGCACACGCTCATACACACACATGCACACGCTCACACACGCACGCACACATAAACACACGCAAAAACGCACATATATACGTATAATACAGCCAAACTAAAAAACCTCAAAGGCACTCATTTTCATAAAAGCTACTTTTAGCGTTCGAAACATCAAAAGAAGAAAGATGACCAATCTGACAAAGCAAGAAGCAGGAAGTAGAAACAGCAGGCAGAATCGGGCACAGTAAAGAAGGAGGGAGGGGGAGGGGGAAGAGAGGAGTGGAAGAGGGGGAAAAGAGAGGAGGAGGGGAGGAGAGGAGTATAGGAGTGGAGGAGAGGAGGACAGTAAGAGGAGGGAAGGAGAGCAAGAAGGGAAGAGAGTAGGAAGGGGAGAGTATGAAGAGAAGAAGAGAGGGAGGAGGGAGGTGGAGAGGAGAGAAAGGGTAGAGAGTAGGAGAGGAGAGGAGAAAGGGTAGAGAATAGGAGGGGAAGAGAAGAGGAGAGTAGGAGGGGAGGGGAGTATGAGTGGAAGAGAAGAGGAGAGGAGGAAGGAAAGGGGAGAAAAGCATATAGGAAAGAGAAGAGGAAAGGAGAGGAGAGCAGGGAAGATGAGGAGAGCAGGAGAGAGAGAGCCAGCCAGGAGGGGGGGAGGGGGACTTTCACCACTATCTCTCTCCTAACTCCTAAATTTGCCATTTCCTTCTCTTACGGCGGCGCCACTCGACGGCCCACAAGGATACCGCTGTCAGGACGCCCCACGGGAGTTAAATGTGGGGGAAGGATGGATTTAACAGGATTAGCTGAGGGAGGGCGGGTTTGGGGGCGCGAGGGGAGGGGGGGGGAGATTGGAGGGCCGTGGGCGTGGGAGGGGAGGTTGCAGAGGTGAGGGCGTGGTGGGTAGGGAGGTTGCATGGAAGTGGGCGTGGTGGGTAGGGAGGTTGCATGGAAGTGGGCGTGGTGGGTAGGGAGGTTGCATGGAAGTGGGCGTGGTGGGTAGGGAGGTTGCATGGAAGTGGGCGTGGTGGGTAGGGAGGTTGCATGGAAGTGGGCGTGGTGGGTAGGGAGGTTGCATGGAAGTGGGCGTGGTGGGTAGGGAGGTTGCATGGAAGTGGGCGTGGTGGGTAGGGAGGTTGCATGGAAGTGGGCGTGGTGGGTAGGGAGGTTGCATGGAAGTGGGCGTGGAAGGGGAGGTTGCATGGAAGTGGGCGTGGAAAGGGAGGTTGCAGGGCTGTGGGCGTGGGAGAGGAGGTTGCAAGGCAGTAGGCGTGGGAGGGGAGATTGGAGGGCCGTGGGCGTGGAAGGGGAGGTTGCAGAAGAGAGGGCGTGGTGCAAAGGGAGGCGGCTGTTCTGTGGGCGTGGAGGAAATCGCATAGAAGTGGGCGTGGAAGAGGAGATTGGAGGGCAGTGGGCGTGATGGAAGAGGAGGTGGCTGTTCTGTGGGCGTGAAAGGGGAGGTTGCAGAAGAGAGGGCGTGGTGGAAAGGGAGGTGGCTGTGGGCGCGGAAGGGGAGATTGGAGGGCTGTGGGCGTAGGAGGGGAGGTTGCAGAGGAGGGGGCGTGGTGGAAGGGGAGGTGGCTGTTCAGTGGGCGTGGAAGGGGAAATTGCATGGAAGTGGGCATGGAAGAGGAGATTGGAGGGCTGTGGGCGTGATGGAAGAGGAGGTTGCATGGAAGTGGGCGTGATGGAAGGGGAGGTTGCAGGGGTATGGGTGTTTAGAGAAGAGAGTAAATGTGAGTCGAGTGATAAATGGTAGAATTGGGGGAGGAAGAAAAAATGAGAGAAAATATTATGTGAAATGGGAAAAAGGAGACAATGGTGATGATTATGGTAATTCAAGAGGAAAAGGCAGAAAAAAAAAATACATATTAATCATGAGAAAAGGTAATTAGAAAAGAGAGTCATATGAAGACTATGTTCTCATTTTCGTTTTTTTATTATTGTTTTTTTAATTATTACGTTTATTTTTTATTTATATCCGTTCGGTATCGGTTTAAAATTCAAATATTGTTTACCTATTATCAATATATTGGTGTCTCTCCCTCCCCCTTCCTTCCTCTCCCTCTCCCTCCATTTCTCTTCCTCTCCCTTCCACTCTCTTCTCTTCCCCTTCCCTTCCTCTCTCTTCCCCTTCCCTTCTTCTCCCTTCCCACCTTTTCTCTCCCTCTCCCTCTCTCTATCTTTCTTATAACTAACATCATGATCATCATCATAACTTTCAACTTTAACACCGCTATTTCACCTACATAAAATAACACTAAAATATTACCATCATCATCATTTCACCTGCATAAAACAACACTAAAATAACCGAAAATGTATGAATGAGAATGTATATCTTCACTTAACAGAAGATGTATTTAACCGGTTTCGATTACACAACAAGATACATGTCAAGCATCACTGCATTCCGTGTATTAATGACAATAATTGTATTCGAGACGGTTTCAAATACCTCACTTGTTCTGAGAAAATATCCATTCTCATATCATACCTTTTCTAACGTCTATCGGAAAGATTTCGTTTCATTATGATTCTCTTCGTCACATTCATCTTTCCATGATAGGTTGAAGTCATCCTCTTACTCTCACTCACTCGTCTCCCAAACTCACTTTCTTAACTACTATCATTATAATTCTTATTTTCTCACTCTTAACTCCTATCATTTTCATTCTTATTTTCACACAAAACAACAACAACAACAACAAAACAGCAACATGATAGGTTGAAACTATCCTCTTACTCTCATTCACTATCTTAACTACTATCATTTTCATTCTCATTTTCGCACAAAACAACAACAACAACAAAACAGCAACATGATAGGTTGAAGCCATCCTCTTACTCTCACTCACTATCTTAAATACTATCATTTTCATTCTCATTTTCGCACAAAACAACAACAACAACAACAACAAAACAGCAACATGATAGGTTGAAGCTTTCCTCACGACTTCTCTCACTCGTCTCCCAAACTCACTATCTTAACTACTGTCATTTTCATTCTCATTTTCGCACAACAACAACAACAAAAACAACAAAAAAGCAACATGATAGGTTGAAGCCATCCTCTTACTCTCACTCACTCTTAAATACTATCATTTTCAATCTCATTTTCGCACAACAACAACAACAAAAACAACAAAAAAGCAACATGATAGGTTGAAGCCATCCTCTTACTCTCACTCACTCTTAAATACTATCATTTTCATTCTCATTTTCGCACAAAACAACAACAGCAACAATAACAAAAAACAGCAACATAATAGGTTGAAGCCATCCTCTTACTCTCACTCACTATCTTAACTCCTATCATTTTCATTCTCATTTTCGCACAACAACAACAACAAAAACAACAAAAGAGCAACATGATAGGTTGAAGCCATCCTCTTACTCTCACTCACTATCTTAAATACTATCATTTTCATTCTCATTTTCGCACAAAACAACAACAACAACAACAAAACAGCAACATGATAGGTTGAAGCCATCCTCTTAATCTCACTCACTCTTAAGTACTATCATTTTCATTCTCATTTTCGCACAACAACAACAACAAGAAAACAGCAACATGATAGGTTGAAGCCATCCTCTTACTCTCACTCACTATCTTAACTCCTATCATTTTCATTCACATTTTCGCACAAAACAACAACAACAACAACAACAACAACAACAACACAGCAACATGATAGGTTGAAGCCATCCTTGCAACTTCTCTCACTCGTCTCTCCTAACTCTCACTCTTCTTTCACTCTTCTTTCACTCTCACTCACTCTCTTAACCACTATCATTTTCATTCTCCCTTTCACAAAAAACAACAACAGCAACAGAAAAAATAATCGCCATTGCTGTCATTTATATAATCAAAATACAGATTATCATTAATCAATTCCTTATTCTGGGTAAAACGTATTTGGTACAAAAAGGAGGGAAAGAGAGAGAAAGAGAGAAAGAGAGAAAGAGAGAGAGAGAGAGAGAGAGAGAGAGAGAGAGAGAGAGAGAGAGAGAGAGAGAGAGAGAGAGACAGACAGACAGACAGAGACAGAGAGGAAAGAAAGAAAAAAAAAAGATTAACAAAAAGTATAAAAAATAACCAAGAAAAAAACAAAAGAACCACAATAAATAAATAAACACACGAATAACCAAAGAATAACAAAAACAACCACAGTAAATAAATAAACACGAATAACCAAAGAAAAGAAAAAGAAAAAAAGAAATCAAACACGCCCCCCCCCAAAAAGAGTCTGGACCGCACACTCCATACACACGAAACACCCTATAATCCCGCCCCATATAATAGGTTCGAGAAATGGACTTATTGGTACAATTTTTCTCACGCTGTACTGTGTAATTTTCCACACGCCGTTGTACGCACAGACGGCGTTGTAAAGATTGTGTGTGTGTGTGTGTGTGTGTGTGTGTGTGTGTGTGTGTGTGTGTGAGTGAGTGAGTGAGTGAGTGAGAGAGAGAGAGAGAGAGAGAGAGAGAGAGAGAGAGAGAGAGAGAGAGAGAGAGAGAGAGAGAGTGTACGTGTATATATGTATGTATGTATGACATGCATGTACGTACGTGTGTAAGACGTGACCCTAAACACGTACATAAAGGGTTTTCGTTGCCGTGTACATGTTTGATATCGGATAAAAAGCTTACAGAGAACCTTTCATCCTTTATTTTCCAGAGGGGGGGGGGGGGGTATGAGCGTATTTCATGAATATTTTGCTGGTCTTAAAACAACCCTTTTTTTCTTTCTTTTTTTCCATTCTTTTCTTTTAAAGCGTTTTGATAACAAAGCAGGAGAGACAACAGGGGTACCAACCATAACAATGAACAGGGGTACCAACCACTTCCTAACAAGCTATTGTCTTAAAACAGTACGTTTTTTTTCTTTTCTTTCTTTCTCTTAAAGTGTTCTGATACCAAAGCAGGAGAGCCAACAGGGGTACCAACACTCCGAACCATGACAACGAACAGGGGTACCAACCATAACGAACAGAGGTACCAACCATAACAACGACCAGGGGTACCAACCACTTCCTAACAAGCTATTGTCTTAAAACAGCCCGTTTTTTTTCTCTTTTCTTTCTTTCTTTTAAAGTGTTTTGATACCAAAGCAGGAGAGCCAACAGGGGTACCAACACTCCGAACCATGACAACGAACAGGGGTACCAACCATAACAACGAACAGGGGTACCAACCACTTCCAAACACCAAGCCATTGCACCATCGAATGAAACCAAATAGATTTCCTAGACCAAATCCCTTTCAGAGAACACTCCACGCAAGCACGCAGGTGGTATTTAACTTCTACGCACACAGTACATGGAACCACAGCTGCGTGAGAGATATTTAACGGCGCCAAAATGAAGATTTGAATTTCCCGCGCGTAATGGCCGGCGAAATCCGCGCCGAGGGATCATTACACGGGGTATAATTACTGTTTTTGCGATGCGAGAGTACTGTTACTGTTTGTTATTCGCACACCTGGATTTACCTGTTGATGTTCAGAACGCGGGGGTGAACAAGGGGCTTCAGGATCGGATTTAGAATCGATAAACAGGGAGATTGGTTCAGAGACAAGAAGGGAAGGAGGTTTATACGCACACTCTCTTGTCGTTCGCGCTGTCTCTCTGCGTCTGTTGGTCTCTCCCTCTTTCGCTCTCTCTTGCTCTGTCTCTCACCTTCTCTCTCTCTCTCTCTCTCTCTCTCTCTCTCTATATATATATATATATATATATATATATATGTGTGTGTGTGTGTGTGTGTGTGTGTGTGTGTGTGTGTGTGTGTGTGTGTGTGTGTGTGTGTGTGTGTGTAGAGGGAGAGGGAGAGGGAGAGAGAGAGAGAGAGAGAGAGAGAGAGAGAGAGAGAGAGAGAGAGAGAGAGAGAGAGAGACAGACAGAGAGAGAAAGAAAGAAAGAAAGAAAGAAAGAGAGAGAGAGAGAGAGAGAGAGAGAGAGAGAGAAAGAGACAGAGACAGAAAGAGCGAGAGAGACAGAGAGACAGACAGACAGACAAACAGAGAGAGAAAGAGAGAGAAAGAAAGAGAAAGGTAGATAGCAAGAGAGACAGACAGACACAAAGAGAGAAAGGTAGACAGAACGCGAGAGAGATCATTCTCACCAGAAATGCAAATAAACCACCGCCAGAATTCTCCGAAACAGTCAAATATAAGGTCCTAATGACATTACCTCACTGAGTCGCTCTTAATGGAGATCCATTGAACCATTAGCTCTCGAAGTCTTTATTTTAATTATATATTATCTATGTACTGGAACTAAAAATAAAAATCTTTATTTTCTATTGTTGTTGCAAGTACTAGATGTCTATGCATAGTCTAATATCTTTTTATTTCTTCGTGTTAAGGGTCTAAAAAGCTCCCATTTTGCAGTGATAAGATATAATTATGGGTGGAAGACTTTCTTAATTACTTGCGTTAATAATTCACCCCTAATCACCATTAATGATGTTTCGAATCCCCAAACGAAGCAAAAATACTGTTCCGAGTTCGGTTCGAAACAGCGGAACTTCGAATCATCAAGTGACATCGTATTAAAAGAAGAAAAACATGAACATCGAGTAACTTCTGTTATTTTGTTCTGTAGAAGAACACAAGCATTCGGGAATTCAGGCGTAAATACTTTCTCCTGTTGGAAATAAAGAGAGAAAGAACAGTTAAAGAGAAATATCAATTGTCTTGCTGAATAAGAAAAATACATCCGGGAATTTGATACTCTGTCCCACTGAAAAACAACATCCGGGAACTGAAACGTAGATACTCTGTCGCACCGTAAACTACACCATCCGGGACTTTAAATGTAGATACGCTGTCCCATTGAAATAAAAAGACATCCGGGAATTTAGGTTGAGGATACTCCATCCCGCTGAAAAACAACATCCGGGAACTTAAGCGTAGATACTCTATCCCACTGAATAACAACAACATCCGGGAATTTAAACGTAGATACGCTATCCTATTGAAATAAAAGACATCCGGGAATTTAGGCGTAGATACTCTGTCCCATTGAAAAAAGACATCCGGGAATTTACTGGATCGCGCACCCTAATGTTTTCGGGCGGGAAAATTTGAATCCTAGATCGGCGCCATCTTGGTTGGGGGGAGGGAACGTTACGCACCACAACTCTGTAATTTCAGTGGTTATTTCCATATAACGGTGCTAAAATAACTATATAATTGATCGTTACATCGCAGCACTCACCTAGCATCCATACACATTGAAAAGGGATAAATTAGGTCGTCATACGTACATTATGGGCGATGCGCAATAGGTGTTAGGTTAGACAAA
>NC_091556.1:45370391-45372891 GCF_042767895.1 Penaeus vannamei | reverse complement strand
TGTCTGTCTGTCTGTCTATCTATTTATCTATCTATCTGTCTGTCTGTCTGTCTGTCTATCAATCTATCTATCTATCTATCTATCTATCTATCTATCTATCTATCAGTCTATCTGTCTATCTATACATCTATCTATCTATCTATCTATCTCTCTATCTATCTATCTATCTCTCTCTCTATCAATCAATCAATCTATCTATCTATTCCTATCTATCTATCTATCTATCTATATATCTATCCATACATATTTATTTGTTTATCTATTCATCTATCTATATACATACAAATCTACTTATTATCTATATATAAATATATACCTACCTATCTACCGGCCTATCTGTCTATCTATTTATTCATCTATCAATTTATCTCTCCCCCCTCTCTCTCTCTTTATATATATATATATATATATATATATATATATATATATATATATATATATATATATATATGTATACATATATATACATATATATATATATATATAAAGTGTTTTTATTCACATGAATTATGCTTATCCTTTGTGGTAGAAATGTGCGGTGCCGCCCGTAAGTATTGTAGGGACACGTAGGTGGGCTTAGCTACGTACCTGCTAAAATATTCATTACCACTCTTATACCCCGTAATTTGTGTGAGGACACTATCTACTAGGAGAAAGTGCCACGATAATCAACTGTTGGTAATAGCCACGTGAAGTCGACTGCTGGTGACGTCATACTAGTGGATCGCCATGCCGTCATGAGTGACGTCATGGACCGTGACTGCAGCCACTCACGGGTCTCCACGAGAGGCTACAATACCCATGCTTGAGGGCGCCGATACCCTCCCCCCCCCCGCCCCCCCAGGTACTTTTGGGTAGTACCGAGCAAGGAATATATAAGACCTTGGTACCGAGAGATCTGGTATCACTAACATCCCGCTCGGAACCCGTTGCTTTTATCACATATTTTATCTATTTATTTTATTATCTATTTCATTATATTTTTTATTATTTATTTATTATTCATTTTATAATTTTATTTTATATAGTATCTATTTTGCACGGAAATCGCCAATGATTTATTCTGTGCTTTAGTGACTAGTGCAAGGATGTGAATTAATTAGTGATAATTAGTGATGGTAAAGTTCATTGTAAAGTACTGGTAGATATAAAGTAATCCCCCTGGCTAATTAGTGATCACAAAGGTCACTAATCTACCAAAGTACTGGTAGATATAAAGCACTGATGAATTACTCAAATACTTCGCTATGCAATCATACAAGAGGATTAACAGTAGATATTTTACGTAGTATTAAGGTAGAAAAAACCCACAATGCACAAACTAGATTTATTGAGGAAAGTTTGTGCATGGTGGGTTTTTGTACCATAGTATCCACACGGTATTGTGTTTTTTTTCTATTCACATATTATTAACTGAATTTGTTTTCCTCTTGTATGCCAGTGCCGTGACCCGGACTCCCCCACTCGACCGCTTTGGCCGCGACCACTTGCATGTCCGATGTACGATGTGGTGGTGGTGGTGGTGGTGGTGGGGAGGTGGGGGTGGGGTGGGGGTTCAGGTGGAACTCGCACCTGGTAATTTGAGGTATAAGGAAGGTGCAGAACAGATCTCCGAGGGACACTGACCTGGAATTGCTCCGGTATTGAACCAGATTTAGCAGTACTGCTTTACCGTTACCTTACATATACACACGAACAAACACACACGCGCACATACACACGCACACGCACACGCGCGCGCGCGCGCACACACACACACACACACATTTATAGATATATAAGTATATGTATGTATGTATATGTGTATATATATATATATATATAGATAGATAGATAGATAGATAGATAGATAGATAGATAGATAGATATATACACATACATACCTCCTCCACGTCCACCTGCCTCCATCTTCATTTTCATTTCCACCTTCTCCTCCTCCACCTCTATCACCACCACCACCTCTACCTCCTCCTACTCCTCCTCCTTCTACTACCTCCACCAACTCCATCCCCTCTCCTCCTCCTCCACCACCTTCCTCCCCCTTCTCCTTCATCTCTCTTTCAACCCTCCCTCCCCCTTCTCCTCCACCTCCCCCTCCCCCTCCTTCCCCCTTCTCCTCCACCTCCACCTCCCCCTTCCCTCCCTCCTCCACCTCCTCCCACCACCTCGCCAGAAATTCCGCCTCCCTCCTCCTCCTCCACCACCACCACCTTCTCCACCTCCCTCCCCCTCCCTCCCCCCTCCTCCTCCTCCACCTCTCTCCTTCAACCCTCCCTCCCCCTTCAACCTCTCCTCCCCCTCCCCCTACCCCTCCACCACCACCTCCCCCCTACCTCCTCCCCTTTCTCCTCCCCTCCCCTCCTCCCCCCTCCACCCACCCCTCTCCTTCCCCTCCCTCCCCATCTCCCTCCCTATCACCACCACCACCACCCTCTCTCCCCCTCCATCACCACCGCCACCTCCACCTCCACCACGTCCTCCCCCTCCCTACCCCCTCCCA
>NC_091556.1:45355391-45362891 GCF_042767895.1 Penaeus vannamei | reverse complement strand
ATGTTCGTCGAGAGGATTGAAGGGGGGACTTTCTTTTTTTTTTGTTTTTTGTTTTACCTTTCTCTTATTATTTTTATTGTTGTGGCATTTGTTGTTTGTACTTGTTGGCATTATCATTACCATTGTTATTATCATTTTTATATTATGCTTATCAATATCATTATGGCTATTATCATGACTATTACCATTATTATCATCAAATATCATTCTCATTACTATTATCATTATCATAATTTTGTTATCATCTATCGTTATCATTATCATCACCATTAGCATCATCACCAAAATCACAGTCATCATTACTAATATCCTCCTCCAACACCACTTTAAAAATCTACTATGAAGTTTAAAAACAAGTTACGAAAAAAAGAAAAAAATATATGTACATATGGAAAGAGAGAGAGAGAGAGAGAGAGAGAGACAGAGAGAGAGAGAGAGAGAGAGAGAGAGAGAGAGAGAGAGAGAGAGAGAGAGAGAGAGAGATGGATACTAATGACATAGAAAAAACAACAGACACAGATAACAAGAACACAACCAGTACCTAAGAAGTAAACAATGAAAAAATAACAACAAATATAACAATATAACAATGGTACCACGGCTAAAACTACATTACACAACCCGGAAACGAAATAACAACACCTTTACACAACCCGGAGAACAAAACAACACCTTTACACAACCCGGAGAACAAAACAACACCTTTACACAACCCGGAGAACAAAACAACACCTTTACACAACCCGGAGAACAAAACAACACCACCTTTACACAACCCGGAGAACAAAACAACACCACCTTTACACAACCCGGAGAACAAAACAACACCTTTACACAACCCGGAGAACAAAACAACACCACCTTTACACAACCCGGAGAACAAAACAACAACACCTTTACACAACCCGGAGAACAAAACAACACCTTTACACAACCCGGAGAACAAAACAACACCTTTACACAACCCGGAAACAAAACACCACCTTTACACAACCCGGAAACAAAACAACACCTTTACACAACCCGGAGAACAAAACAACACCACTTTTACACAACCCAGTGCCACAACACCCTTACACAACCCGGATAAAGGAGCAAAACGCCTGTGACTCAATTACACGACCCGGAAGTAAGACGAAAACGACGTTAAGCCTATTTAATTAACTTTTGCCAATAATAAAGTAAGGTACTCTCAGATATATGATAAGATTATCGGAAGAAAATGAGTTAGGGGAATCAGAGAGAGAGAGAGAGAGAGAGAGAGAGAGAGAGAGAGAGAGAGAGAGAGAGAGAGAGAGAGAGAGAGAGAGAGAGAGAGAGAGAGAGAGTGGGAGTGAGAGTGACAGATATAAATAGAGAGAGACAGAGAGATGAAGAATGATTTTTCGTGTAAAGAAGGAAAGGTAAATTAGTAGAAAGATATACAGATATTGACATATGAATAGATAGATAGATGATGATATATATATATATATAGATAGATAGATAGATAGAGAGAGAGAGAGAGAGAGAGACAGAGACAGAAAGAGAGACCAACAGACAGAGACAAAAGAGGAAGAGAGACACGAGAGAAAGAGAGAGAGCAAACAAGCCAGAGAAAAGGGAGAGAGAGAGAGAGAGACAAGAGAGAGAGGGAGGGAGAGAGAGAGAGATGAAAGAGCCAAGCAAGGAATTACATTATCCAGGGAAGCGACGGCCATAATCAGCTGTTCGCCAAGGAAAGAATATTAATTGGCTTGAACAAGACTTGAACGTTAATGCACAGCTATCTGGCGGCGATCGTGTTCACTTTTGGATCCGCGTTTTCTGAACATGCACGGGGACGGAGATCAAAGCGAGGCGAGGGAGAGGGTGAGAGATGTGTGTGTGTGCGTGTGCGTGTGCGTGTGCGTGTGCGTGTGTGTGTGTGTGTGTGTGTGTGTGTGTGTGTGTGTGTGTGTGTGTGTGTGTGTGTGTGTGTGTGTGCGTGTGTGTGCGTGTGTGTGTGTGTGTGTGTGTGTGTGTGTGTGTGTGTGTGTGTGTGTGTGTGTGTGTGTGTGTGTTCATGGCTATATATTGATGGGTAGAATGAGGAAGGGAGGAGAGAGAGAGAGGGAGGGAGGGAGGGAGGGAGAGGGAGATGGAGAGGGAGAGGGAGAGAGGAGAGAGAGAGAGAGAGAGAGAGAGAGAGAGAGAGAGAGAGAGAGAGAGAGACAGACAGACAGAGATAGAGAGAGAGAGAGAGAGAAACAGACACGGTATGAATCATCATTAAAAAAAGACAATAAGTGAAAAAAAAGTTAGAGAAAACAAAACCAGAACAAAAATAAAAACAAAACAAACCCCAAAAAATCGACACAAAATATAAATATGAAAAAATATCCAGTGGTGTCAGCTGGTCACCCCGTTTTCTAATGCTTCAATAAATTGCTTTTGGCTTCAAATCCTTTCCTAATGAGATAATGAAAATGCAGCCCTCAAAATTGTCTTTTAATGAGCATCGAATCAGATATATTAGTCTTTTTGTGTGTCTGTCTGTCTGTCTTTCTGTCTGTCTTTGTCTGTTCTCTATCATCTCGCTTTCTTTGGCTTTCTGTCTGTCTTTGTCTATTCTTTTCCCATCTCTCTCTCTTTCTTTTTATCTGTTTCTATTCTTACTTTCCTTATCGTTTATTTTCTTCGTTTTTTCTTTCTCATTATCGCATTTCCTTCTTTATTATTGTGATTATCATTTATCTAATCAAAATTACTATCATGTCATAGTAGCAGTGGTGGTCGTACTAGTAGTTGTAGTCGCAGCAGTGGTTGTAGTCATAGTCGAAATCGTAGTTGTGGTCGTAGCCTAACTGTAGTCGTAACCGCTGTTGTAGTTCCGTTAGCTAGAATCGGACCTGTAGTCGTAGAGATAGTCGTAGTCTTTGCTGTAGTCGTGGCGCCCATGTAGCCATATCCATAGTCGTAGCTGTAGACGTAACTGAAGCCTTAGCTGTACTCGTAATGACAGTCGTAGTCGTACTTCTAGTCGTCGTCGCAGTCAGAACCTTAACTCCGTTGTAGCCATAGTTGTAGTTATGGTCGTAACTTTTGTTGTAATTATATCTGTGGTCATAGTTGTAGCCTTAGTCAAAGCCTTTGCTGTAGTCGTATCTGTGATCTTAGTCATAGTCGTAGCCTTAGTCGTGAAAATAATCATAGCCTTTGTTGTATCCTTTGCTGTAGTTGTAGCCATGGTCGTAGCAGTAGCCTTTGTTATGGTCGAAGACATAATCGCAGGCTTCGCAGGAGTCGTATTCGTGGTCGTAGTGATAGTCGTAGCCTTTGCTGTAGCTGTAGCCATGGCCATAGCAGTAGTCTTTGCTGTAGTCGTATCCACAGTTGTAGTAATAGTCGTAGCCCTTGTTGTAGTCATAGCCATAAGCACAACCATTGCAGTAGTCGAATCCGCAGTCGTAGTAGTAGTCGCAGCCCTTGCAGCAGTCGTAGCCGCCGTCGCAGAGGTAGAGGTAGTCGTAGCCACAATCACACCCTTTGCTATGTAGTCCTATCCGCAGTCGTAGCAGTCGTTGCAGCCCTTGCAGCTGTCGTACCCGCCGTCGCAGAGGTAGAGGTAGTCGTAGCCACAACCACACCCTTTGCTGTGTAGTCCTATCCGCAGTCGTAGCAGTCGTTGCAGCCCTTGCAGCTGTCGTACCCGCCGTCGCAGAGGTAGAGGTAGTCGTAGCCACAACCACACCCTTTGCTGTGTAGTCCTATCCGCAGTCGTAGCAGTCGTTGCAGCCCTTGCAGCTGTCGTACCCGCCGTCGCAGAGGTAGAGGTAGTCGTAGCCACAATCACACCCTTTGCTATGTAGTCCTATCCTATCCAGTAGTCGTAGCAGTAGTCGTAGCCGCCGTCGCAGAGGTAGTCGCAGTCGCATCCGGTGCCTCCCTATCGATCACCCGCCCCCCCGCCCTCTCGCCTCCGCCGCCGCTGCCCTCGCTCGCTCCCGCAGACTCTCCGGAGGTTGGGTAGAGGGAGCGAAGTCGTTGGGGAAGGAGGGAGGAAGAAGGGGGGGGAGGGGGGAAGGAGGGAGGAGGGGAGAGGGAAGAAAAGGGGGAAGAAGGGGGGGAGGGTAGGGGAGAAGGGGGTTAGAGGGGAGGGGGGAAGAAGGGGGAAGGGAGGGGTGAGGGGAGGGGGAAGAAGGAGGGGAGGGGAGGAGGGTAGGGAGGGAGAGGGTAGGGGAAGGGGAAGGAGGGAGGGAGGGGATATTGAGGGGAGGGGGAGAGGGAGGAGAGAGGGGGGAAGGAGGGAGAGGGGGATATTGAGGGGAGGGGGGGAAATGGAGGGGAGAGGGAAAGGAGGGAGGGATGAGGGAGAAAGGAGGGAAGAGGAAGAATAGAGGAAGCAGGAAGAGATAGAGAAAGAGAGATACATGGGAGAGGGAAGGGTATGAGAAGAGAGGGGAGGATACGAGTAGAGAAGGAGGGGGAGGGGGAAAGAGAGAGAGGGGGGGATGGGAGGGGAGAGGGAAGGATATCAAGGAAGACGAAGAGAGGATATGAGGTGGGGAATGAAGGGGAAAGGAGAGAGGTCAGGGAGGGGGGAGGGGGGAGGTGGGGGGAGGGGCTGGGTATTGGGGAATAGAGGGTTACGAATGAGGGAAAACTGGAGGAGGGAAGAGTGAGAAAGAAGGGAAAGAGGGGGATGGGAGAGTAAGGGGAAGAGACAAGGGAAAGAAAGAGAGGTGGATGAGGAACATGCGGATGAGAGAGGAAGATGAGGGCAAAGAGGGAAAGGGAGAAAGATATGAGGAGAGGGAGAGGGAGAGAGAGAGAGAGAGAGAGAGAGAGAGAGAGAGAGAGAGAGAGAGAGAGAGAGAGAGAGAGAGAGAGAGAGAGAGAAAGAGAGAGAGAGAGAGAGAAAGAGAGAGAGAGAGAGAGAGAGAGAGAGAGAGAGAGAGAGAGAGAGAGAGAGAGAGAGAGAGAGAGAGAGAGAGAGAGCCAGACAGACAGATAGAGAGAGAGAGAGAGAGACAGAATCAGAAAGAAATACATAAGAAAGAACGTATACTAAGAGAGAGAAGTGGACAGAGAAAAGCGAAAGGGGAGGATGAGAGAGCGAGAAAAAAAACAAGAGAAAATAAGAAGAGAGGACACGAGAGACAGAACATAAAGAAAGGAGAAGAAAGAAGTAAAGAAGACAGAGAAAAAAAGAGACAAGACTGCAATGGTACGATTAGTCAGCGGGAGAAGGGGGGGAGTAGGGGGAGGGAGGGAGGGGAGGGTGTTGTTGAATTTCGAGGATAAAAAGAAGTGAGGGGAAGGAGGGAGGGAGGGGGGGAGGGGAGGGGAGGAGAAAGAGGGAGATGGGAGAGGGAGGGAGGGAGGAGGAGAGAGGGAGAGGGAGGGAGAGGGAGAGGGAGAGGGAAAGGGAGAGGAGAGGGAGAGGGAGGAGGAGAGGGAGAGGGAGTGGAGAGGGAGGAGAGGGGAGGGGAAAGAGAGAGGGGAAGGGGAGGGAGAGGGGAGGAGAGAGGGAGAGGGGGAGGGGAAGGAGAGGGGAGGAGAGAGGGAGAGGGAGAGAGGGGAGGGAGGAGAGGGGAGAGGGAGAGGAAGGGAGACGGGGAGGGAGAGAGGGAGAGAGGGAGAGGGGAGGGGGAGGGGAGGAGAGAGGGTAGGGAGAGGAGGAAAAGAAGTGGAAGGAAAGGCGGAGGAAGGGAAGACAAGGAATAGAGGAAGAATAGCAGGGAAGGGGAAGAGGAGGGCACGGAGACCCCCCGCCGACCCCAAGCAACCCCCAGGAGACACCAAGCGACCCCAGTTGACCCCAGGAGACCCCAAACAACACCGAAGATCCCCCGGCGACCCCAAGCAAACCCCCGACGACCCCAATCAACCCCAAGCAACCCCAGGTGACCCCAAAGCGACCCCAAGCAACCCTATGCAACCCCCAGCGACCCCAGGCGACCCCAAGCAACCCCTAAGCGACTCCAGTTGACCCTAAGCAACCCCCAAGCGACCCAAGCAAACCCCAAGCGACCCCAAACAACCTCCAAGCAACACCAGGAGACCCCAGGCGACCCCAAGCAACCCCCAATGACCCCAAGCAACCCCCAAGCGACCCCAGTTGACCCCAACCAACCCCGGCGACCCCAAACAACCCCAAGCGACCCCCTGCGACCCCCTGTGACCCCAGGAGACCCCAGACGATCCCCCGGCGAGTACAGATGGAGGAGTTCCTGTCTCGCGGAGGATCATTTCGACAATCAGGAGAAAGGAGGAGGAGGAGAAAGGAGGAGGAAGTGGCGGAGATTGGAGGAGAGGCTGGAGGTCGACCGGCTGCCGGCCGCTTACTCTTCCTTCCCTCCTCTCTTCTCGTGCTTCCACTTTTTATTCTCTTCTTTGTCTTTCTTCTCCCTTCGTTTTCTTCTTCTTTCCTCTCCCTTCGTTTTTTTCTTCTTCTTTCCTCTCCCTTCGTTTTCTTCTTCTTCATTTCCTCTCGATCTTCTCTTTTCTCTTTGTCTTTCTTCTCATGGCTTCTTCGTTCCCTCTCGACTTTCTCTTTTCTCTTCGTCTTTATTCTCTTCTTCCTTTTTCTTGACTTTCTCAACTTTTCCCCTTTCTTATTTTCTTTTCTCTCGGTCTTTTCTTGTGCTCTTCCTTCTCCCTCATTCACGTCTCTTCCTTTCTCCTTCCTCTTTCTAGTTCTCATTATCATTTTCTTGGCTCTATATCCTTTTCTTGTGCTCTCCTCTCTCACTTTCTCTCTCTCTCTTCTTTCTTTCTCTCTATCTCTTCTTTCTTTCTTTCTTTCTTTCTTTCTTTCTTCTTTCTTTCTTTCTTTCTTTCTTTCTTCTTCTTCTTCTTCTTCTTCTCTCTCTCTCTCTCTCTCTCATCCTTTATTCCATCCCACTCTGCCTGTTTCCTTCTCTCTCTCCTCTCTCTCTCTCTCTCATTTCTTCCCTCAATTTCTCCCTGTTTTTCTCCTTGCTCCATCTCTTTCTAATTTCCTCTCTCTTTCTTCTGACCTGTAATTTCTTTCTCTCTTCCTCCTTTTATCCTCCCTTGCCTCCTTCTTTCCAATTTTCTTAACATCCTGCTCTCTTCCCCTCTTTCCTATTCCTCAATCTTCTCCTTCTCTCTCTTTCCTCCTTTTATCTCTTCTTATTCACCTTCCTCCCTCCTGCCCCTCCCTTCATCCACTTTCTCCTCCCTCCCTTATATCTATCCTCTATTCTTCCACTCCCTTCACCTTCTCCCTCCTTTCTGTCCCTTTCACACTTCACCCTCTCCTATCCCTGGCTCTCCCTCCACCCTTCCCCCTTTACCTATCCCTCTGTCTCCCCTCACCCCCTTTCCCCATGCCTATGCCTACTTCTCTCACGGCTTCCCCATCCCTCTCCCTTCACCCTCCCCCTATCCATCGCATCCCTCTCCCTCTCCCTCCCCTCGCTCATACCTCTCCTCCCCTATTCCTCCCTCCCCCCCCCTTTACCCATCCCTCACCTTCCTCTTCCCCTTTCCTCATCCCTCCCTCATCCTTTC
>NC_091556.1:45347730-45352391 GCF_042767895.1 Penaeus vannamei | reverse complement strand
AAAGCCACTGAATTCCTCTCGAGCGCCGAGGTCAGCAGCCAACTGAGCACGCCAGGGGCAAGCTCCCAAGAGACTCCGCGGGAGGACTCGGCGGGTCCGGGAGCCAGCGAGGCCAGCAGCCCAGCAGACCCGTCCGACGATTTGGGGATTCTGGAGAGGCTGGTGGTGGTGGTGAGGAGACTCGGCGGCATGGTTAAAGCCCGGAGCAGCAGCAGCAGCAGCCAGAACGCCTTCGACAAGATCCGGAGCCAAGTGAAAGACCTGTCTCTCTTCGGCTCGTCTGATGAGAGCGAGTCGGAGGGCGATGAGCTGTTTGAGATGTTCAAGCCTGTAAGGATAAAGGCGTGGAAGGCGCTGCAAGACTTCATCGAAGGACGTGGGGTGAGGCTTCCTTGGTTTCTTTCTTGTGTTTACTTCTGTTACTTTTTTAAAATCACGTGCGCGCGCTCTCTCTCTCAGTAAAAAAAATATGGAAAGAGAGTGAGGTGAAGCTTAATTTTTATTTATATTTGCAAAAAATATAGATTCTATTGCATTTATTTACTAGTATTCGCTAGAGCCGGAAGGTTTGGCCAAGAAAGCAAGATTTTATAAATAAACGTTACTATCTAAAAAATAAAGACAAAAACTCATGACCCGCCTTTTGCTCCACTTCCTTGCTCTCCCTAAACCGTTGTGTACGATTAACATCTCCCTCTCATATTCTCTCCCTCACTCTCTTATTCTCCCCCTTCTTCCCTCCCTCCCTTTTTTCCTCTCCATCTCTCCCCATTCTCTCTTATTCTCTCCCTCTCTCTTCCTTCCTCCCCCTCTCTCTGCATTTCTCTCTCCCTCCCACCTATTTCTCATCACTGTTACGCTCCCTCTGACCTCATTTTCCCTCCCATATATTATCACGTGTTCCATTCCCTCTGGCTCCCCCACAGACGTCGACGGCGTCCGGCCATGAAACAACGTCGGGATTTCTGCCCAGAGAGTCAACAGAGACAGCAGAAGCAACGGACTCTCTTATATCATCGTTCTCTTCTTCGGAAGTGCAACAACTTGTACTCTTACTGCTTACGAGGGATTTGTTCGATCACCTGTCGGATATCATTGACACAGCCACTGAATTCCTCTCGAGCGCCGAGGTCAGCAGCCAACTGAGCACGCCAGGGGCAAGCTCCCAGGAGAGTCCGCGGGAGGACTCAGCGGGTCCGGGAGCCAGAGAGGCCAGCAGCCCAGCAGGCTCACCCAGCGAGCGGGGGATTCTGGAGAGGCTGATGGTGGTGGTGAGGAGACTCGGCGGCATGGACAAATCCCGGAGGAGCAAGAAGACCAGCGTTATCTGCGACAAGATCCTGAGTCACACGAAGTACCTGGATCACGTGGTCGAGTTAATGTCTTGTGGAAAGAGAGACAAGGCCGTGAGTGAAGCAGGGTCCATGCAGCAAGAGAGCAAGCAGGTGGGGGCTTTTCAGAAGAAGCGGGAAGAGCTGTTGGAGATCTTCCAGCTTTTGAATGAGAAGGCGTGTAAGGCGCTGGAAGTCATCACAGAAGTACGTGAGGTGAGGCTTGCTTTGTTTCTTTCTTGTTTGAAGACTGCATTTTTAATGGTGTGATATTTTTCTTTCTTTAGCTCTTTCTCAATATATCTATCTCTTGTTCTTTCTATTTTCTCTATCTCTTATTCCACTCCCTCTGCCCTCGCCCACAGAATTCGACGGCCTCCGGGTCCGGCGAGGAAGAGCAGCAGCCAGCAGGAGGAGCTGACCCGAAGGGCCAAGAAACAGCGTCGGGATCTCGGCCCAGAGAGCTAACAGAAGTCCCTGCTGGTGATCAGACAGTAGAAGCAGGATCTTCACCACTCTTCTTTCAGGGACATCTACAACTCATGCTCACGATGCTATGTCATGTCATCACAAGAGTCATTGATTTCCTTTCGAGCGCCAAGGTCAACAGCTGCCAGAGCACGCCAGAGGCAAGCTCCCAGGAGTGTCTGCAGAACTCAGGTCCGGGAGGCAGCGAGGCCAGCAGCCAAGCAGGCATTGGGATTCTGGAGAGGCTGCTGCAGGTGCTAAAGACGCTCAACTCCCTGGACAGATCCCGGAGAGCCAGCCAGTCTAGCCTCATCAAGATCGCGTCTAAGGAGAGCGACGAGGACGTGTGCGTGAGGCAAGAGAGGCAAGCCGAAGCAGGGTCCATGAAGCAAGAGAGCGAGCAGATGGAGGCTTTGCTGGAAAAAGAGGAAGATGAAATGTTGGAGGTCCTCAAGAATTTGGGAAAGGAGGCACAGAAGGCGCTGCAAACCCTCATCGAAAGTCTGCAAAAGCCTTGAAAGATGTCTCTCTTCGTGTTTTTCTATTGGTTCTCTTGCTTCCCTCGGTTTTGTCTAATCCTCCTACAATAATCTTTGTTGTTTTTCTCTTTTTGTTAGGACTACTTCTTACAGGAAATAATATATTTAGGAAGATGCGCAAGGTTGTGTTAACTTTATCGTTGTCCTTTTCATTATTGTGAAAGATATATTTTGACGTGATTATATATGTATATTTTTTCGTTATTAGTACTAAATCATGCATTAAATTCTGTTAGGATTCTGCACTTTAGATACAAGGAAGTTATCGTGTAACTCTTGATATTACTAAAAGGAATTCCAATTTGTCTAGAAATAAAGGATTCTTCTAATTTGCTCTTCTTAGCCTCCTGTCGACCCTGGTGATATGAACTGACGCCCATGAATACTCACCAATGTTGCAGACACAATGGAGTTAGAACAGCAATGTATAGGAAAACTAAAAAGAAGCCTAATCATGTATGATAGATAGGAACAGCCCTTGGCACCCCCCCTCTCCCCCCCCCTCTCCCTCCCTCCCTCTGTATCAAGAAGCCCCAGACAGGTGACGATTCCCTCTCAATAATGCGAAACGTTCCTTTTAACGGAGTTCAGCATATGTTGATATATCCAATAGCCTACACATTACACTCAAAAAGGGGAAAGAAAGAAAGAAGGAGAGACATAAGCAGATAGAGTGAGATGGGAGTATGAATGACAGCATTTTCTCTCTTTATTTGCACCTTTTCGCGTAACAAAAGATGGAATCTGCATGAATGCCAATGTCTCAATTTAAGATTATATTTTTTAGGGTAGCAAACACCTCCCATAATTTCATAAATAAAAATTTAAGAAGACGCCCACGCCCTTCAACTCGGCCCTCAGTTGCACTAAGGGGGCGTGTCCGTTGGTGTACCTCAGCGATCTGTTGCCACGCCCCCTTTTTTCACCTGAACGCGAGACGAGTCGACTGAGTGGGGAGCGAGTCCAGGTGAGGGAAATTTTATTTTAAATGAAAATACTCTTCGCATATTTCAAAAAGTTTTCCACAATTGCATGAACACAACTGTTTAAAGATTTCCACTTTATATGAATCTCCTGAAATGAGCACATGCAAAAAAAAGGAAAAAAGAAAATAAAAATTACCGCATGACACGCACACAAACTTATTAGCATGACTACGATTTATGATGACAGGTGTGTCATTCTCTTCAACAATGTTTAACAGCTCACTGTCAAATTTCACTCATCGGTTGGGTTTCTTGCTCAAGGTTATCATGGCGTATAACAAAGAGCGAATATCAAAGGGAAAAGAAGGAGGAGTAAAAAGAGAGAAAGAGGGTGGAACTGAAGGAAGAGAGAGAAAAGAAGAAGGAGGAGGAACAGAGACGAAGGGAAAAGAAGAAGGAGGAGGAAAAAGAGAAAGAGGAAGGAAAAGAGGCGGAGGGAAAAGAAGAAGGAGGAGGAAAAAGAAAAGAGAAGGATTGAAAAGGTGTTAAGGTATAATTGTCGGTGAAAGAAAATGAATACCATGAAGTGAATTCATAGAAAACACGATTTAATTTAAGGGAGGTCGGTTTTTTCCCTCACTAGCTAGAGAGAGAGAGAGAGAGGGAGAAAAGGAGAGACAGATACAGATGGAGAGAGAGAAAGAGAGATAGACAGATAGATAGAGAGAGAAAGAGAAAGACAGAGAGAGATTTAATCTGACTAATAAAATTATTTACAGAACAGCGATAATAGTCGTAGATGAAAACGAAGATTCTAAGGAACATAAATCTGCACTCACATAAATAAAACAAAATTTGAATAACATGCTTCCTTTATTTCACATTTGATTATATTGTGTTACACACACACACACACACACACACACACACACACACACACACACACACACATATATATATATATATATATATATATATATATATATATATATATATATATATATATATATATATCCTGGGTGAGGCGGAGAGTGGGTGGAGCAAAACCTGGTCCTTAGAAGGTAACACTCGAGACCGAAATCGCGTGTCATGATGAGACTTGAGGGTGTTTTTCTTCGGGTCTGTGAGTGAGATGAGAAGCGAGGGGCGTGGAGTTTGTGGGCGAGGAATATGCTTCTTGAGTAAATTATATGCGGTTGTAGTTGTTGCCTTATTTTACGTGCAATGGTTCATGTTCTGGAAAGTATGTGTGTGTGTGTGTGTGAGCGCGTGTATGTATGCATATATTCAACTTTGTACGAAAAGAAGATGCCCGACCAAAATGTGTGTATGTGTGTGTGTAAGCGTGTGTATGTATACATTTATTCAGGCATGTATGAAAAGATGCCCGACCAAAA